>NC_039260.1:20790326-21090326 GCF_003368295.1 Carassius auratus
GTGTCAAGGTTTGGTTCGGGACGGTACGGGGGATAATTGGTTACATCGCAATGTTGGAAATGTTTCTGTTTTAAACTATGAAAGTGGGCCAATGGATATCACACACAAGCAACATGCAAACTTTGCAATAAATCTCAGTCAATTCACTATATGCAGAAAGTGAAAGTAAAAACAGAGTGACTGATTAATGACGGAGCTTTCGCCATCTGACCAATGAGCGAAAATGAGACCAATCTACTTCAGCATAGGCTGATAATGGCATATATAACTGTTTTAATTTATTCCTTTAATATTTTGAATATTGCATAGTGAAAAAACATGACAAGAAACATATTTCGTGATAAACGTTTTTCAAAGTCGGTGCTTGAAATAAAAGCTTTTTATTTCATTAATTTTTAGTGATGACTGAAGTCAATGCTGTTCCTACACTTCTGGGGCCCTACACAGCTCTATAATTCATTTTATAGATTTGTTTTTAAAACATTTTAACTGAGGAAGAAATATATAACCATAATCTTTTGTTATCCTTCCAGCCATCAGTTATTTGGAAATTATTGCTAGTCAAATTAATTGTAATTTTAATTGAATAATATAAGTTACTTCATAGTAATAATAACAGACCTAATAAAAATAAGAATATAACAGGCCTACATTAATTTAAAATGCCAAATATCTTAATATTGCCAACAATTGATGTTTTTGACAATGTCTCTGGTTATCATCTAAACAAGATTATCGTCTTTAGATGCACCCCAGCAAGGGGAGGTTATTGCAGGGTCTTTTGCAGTGCATGCCCTGCGTGCCCATCCGCTAACGTTACGCCACTAGAAGATAGCAAGTTGCTTGTTACGTTGATTGAGCAGCCTTGTTGGGTGCAGTGCCACTGAGAACATTATATTTCACACACTTTAAACTGTTTTATTTTCCAAATGTAATAGGATTAGTCCAACAAATCTAATCGTTTGGTTCGTAATGCGTGCCAAACTGAAAGCCTCGTATCAAACGGTTCAATAGGAATATGTGTATCGTTGCACCCCTACCCTCCACCCTTCTTATTTCTAATTCATTTAAAGTTAATAACAAATATAAGAATGTCTTTCATCATTTCCTAAGCGTGCGACATAAACAATGTTTCATCTAATTAAAAGGGAAATTAGAAACAATACAAATTACCAAGATAATGCAAGCAAAGACCCAAATTTATGTGACTTGAATATTAGCATAAATTTCCCCACAGAAACTGGCCTCAGTGTGCCCAGAGCTGCCACGGTTAATTGAGTCTCTCGGAGTGCGGCAACCCAAAGAAAATGAGATTCTGCTTCTCAGCAGCCTAGAGTCACCGGACTCCTGCCAGCATGACCCCAGCCACCCACAGGTAGGAAATGAATACAGACCGGAACATCTGACATAATTTTACAGCTTACAGTCTGCCTGGTTGAACTGTGTTTGTGTTTATGTATGTGTATCTCAGAGGCAGAAAACAGCGGATGTCTGTCTGGTGCATTGCTCCTGTGGCCGCCCAACCCAAACCAACAGTGTCATTTTTGAGATCAACAAATTCCTGATTGGACTACAGTCAGGGCAAGAGAGACAGAGGCATGGCCGATTGGCTGGTCAGCGGGCTACTGAAGATGACACCAATCGCTCTGTGTCATCGATAGAAGAAGACTTCCTCACTGCCTCTGAACAGCTTGGGGAAGACAGTGAGGATGACCCATTCAGAAATGGTAAACACTGCATCCATCTACCAGAAATCCAATTCCACCCAGAAATCCAGTCATTGTAGTTCCATATCTTATCTTTTGTGTAGTATTTTCTTTGTCCTTGCTGCTCATATGTAATGAGAAAACTCAACTTTAGGCCAGCTCTGGCACTTTCACTGCACCTTCCCTCCTGTCCACCTTTGAATAGACAGAAAATTGCTTGAATTGTGGATTAAAGAGCATTCAGCCATTTACGTTTTCTCAGGTTCTGTGAGCCTGCTCCGATAAGAGTGGCTCTATTTGGCAGTGTTTCCACGCCAAGTCTATTTCTTAGTTTAGTAACACAAAGTATCCCTAGTCGGTACCAATGAGATTATGGTTTTCAAAACAACTTGGGCATGTCACATAAATGTGCATCCATAAAAAAGCAAATAAATAAAGTCTTTAGTTTTGCTTTTGGGAATAATTTGGATTTCCACCTTTAGTCTAGGTTGCACTGTTTATAATAATCTGAACTGCAATCTGCTATAGTTATTAGATACAAAGTAACCAAGCAACAGCACGGATGCACAAGGACATAGAGCAGTGAAACAATTAATTCATTTCAGTCTATGTTAATAAGTATGTGTGTGACAGAGAAAGAGAGACAAATGGGAAGAATAACTAAACATTGTATGAAGGTTGTTTTGGGGAATATGCCATGGAAGGCATCTTAACAAAGAAGCACTGTCCCCAAATGTTTTGTGAATTTTCTTTGTACATGTCTGAATGCTTGTTTGTCTTTAGCTTAGTAACATTATTCTGTGCTACTGCTTTGGCCTCTAACAGTAAGCCAAACTTATGAATGTCTACATGTGGCGACACTCGCCCCTAGTTTTATATTAAAGAGACAAGATAAACTGGCTCTGCTGGGCTAATCTATAATTAATATCTCATATGAAATTAGAAGTAACACTGTGTGAAGGTTATGCTGTCCCTCAGAGACAATACAATATTCATAATCATATCAGCCCAGATATAGATCTGCATTTGTATGGTCTTGGTTATGGAAAAGGAAAAATGGATACAAATACAACAGTGTGCTATGGATAGCTCTGACTGGACCCTCACTATATCCATTGGACGTAGCAGGCGACAGAAGAGATAAATCTTGACACTTTTTACCTCCTTTCTCAGTTTTGTCCCTTATTTTCACTCATATCTCCTTCTCCATATCTCTGACTGGCTTGTCAGTGGGCTTCATTTACATGTGTATTAAATTTGACTTTTTGTATAGGATTATGCAGATGCCTGGCTTTAATCTATTTCCTCTCTCTGCCCCCACACCATTTCTCAACCAACCCTGCAACATGTCTTTCTTTCTCCAGATTCTGAGATTTCTATCATGCCCGAGTCAGTTAAGATGTTGAGAGCAGCCCACGCTCAAAGAAGGAGTGAAATAGAGAGAGAGGATAGTGAGGACTCCGAGACCCTCTGCACCTCTTCCAACTCCCAAAAGCTTTCAAGAACATATTCCGCCCCCTCAAGAGGCCCATCTGCTACCCCCAAAAAGTCAGTCGTCACACCAGCGAGTCAGCTGGTCACTATGCTACCAATCTGGCTGAGTCAGTCCTGCAGGATGCTTTTATTCATTTGTCACAAGATAAACCTTCTTTTGTCACAGAGGCAGCAGTGAGTGTGTCCACCACCTCGCAGAACTCAAGTGATATAAGCCATTCCAGTGAAGAGCCACTGAGGGCTCGAGCCTGCTCTTTTGAACTTCCTAAAATCGTAATTGTCCAGAGTCCTGACAACAGTGAGGAGGTAACAGAGTGGCCAGAAGCTCGGTCACATGGGACATCAGTGCAGGATAATGGAAATAGGACCAAAACAATAAACAACTCAGCAATTGGACACGCCACCAAGCCAGTGGAAATAGCTTTGGCATGTGCTGCGAGTGTCATTGGTACCATTACCACCCCTCAGGTCACTGAACAACTCACACTGGAGTCAGGAGAAGAAGATGAGTGTGAGCATAAAGAAAAAGAGAGTGAGACCGAACAAGGGGAGTATTCATTTTCCTCTGCAGTATGTGGAATGTCTCAGGTCGCTGGAGCCGTAGCCGCTGTAGATCTAGCAGATGACTCTGGGGATAGTGATGACTCAACAGACGTCTACTCTGCCTCTATCGGACTTCTGTCAGTTGCCCAAGCTTCAACTGCAGTGCCTCTCCACTGTAGCATTGCAGAGGGCACCAGCGTCGAGGCTTTCAGAGCCAATGTTGCTGAGGTTCTCCTCAGGGAAGCTTCAGCTGTACTCACCCACAGACAAAGTTACTCAAGCATTGCAAACTTCCTTGAGACCACACATAACAAAATAGTGGATGGTATCACAATTCCAAGAAGGCCCTATCAGGAACAACAGGATCTTGATAACTTTACCCAGGAAATATCAGATAATATCTTTCAGTATGCCCTTGAAAAGGCTGAAAAGAGAAAAGAGCTTGAGGGTCCTGGCAAAGATGCCCCAAACATCGAGGGTTTCCTCTTGATTGTGTGAATAATTTGATCTTTGATATCTTATGTGTAACATCAAGGAAAATCAGTGACATTTCAAACTGTAACATGGGATCATATGACAGGCATGAAGCAGCATCAGCTTTAGGGAGTATGAGGCTGATACCAAGTCTGGAAGAGAAGCATTGAGCCAATATACATATTTGATCGAGCCAAACCAGGCTTATAATCATGGCGAGAGGCGAAGCAGTGTGGAGAAGTTGTTCTGCTCTCATAGGGAAGAGAGAGAGAGAGCAAAAAGCAAGTACAGGAAGAGAGGGAAAGTGAGCCAAAACTGAAAGAAACCTACAGACTTACTCTGAACAGAGTGACAGCCACTGTGGTCAAAGGGCAGTCTGACTTGGGCAGGAGTGATAAGAACACGGACTATGTGCTCCCTTCAGCTGAAAGCTCACCACTTCACATCCCACGAGGGAGAGCAGGAGGAGAGAGTGAGACCAGGCAGCACTCTGTATCGTCCTCTTCGGGAGCTCTTGTGGCACTTAAAATGGATTCATGCGAGTCCAAAACTCCTGTCACATGCTTTGCTGATGACTTGGCAACCACGGTGGTCTCCATGGCTACAGAGCTGGCAGCATATGCCTGGAGAACTCCAGCGGAAAGCAGCCATGGTTCTGCGCCTTAAAGGGTGGTTCGGAAGGTCCAGAGGGACTGCTTTTGCCCTGCGCACAGCCGCAGCCCTCCGCCGGAAAGAGACACAAAATGGCACCGCAGTCACCAAGAAACACAGACCTCCACGTCTCAGTGAAATCAAAACGTAAAACTGAAGAACAGCCCGAGCTCATGGAGCACCTGGTCAACCGTGTCGTGGACGAAACTGTCAATCTAGATGAACCTACCACTTCTGATCCATTTGCTCTCTTTGCATCAGAGGTCACAGCCAGGATAATGAACTGCCCAGAATTGAGTGTGGTGGACACTTCCAAACCTGGCCAGTCATCTCGCAGCCGCCTGCAGTGTGAGAGATGGAGCAGCAGGGGCAAAGCGTCAAGCTACGAGAGCATTCCAGAGGAGGACGCAGATTCCCTCCGGACAGCAAACACTTTGGGACCGGTAAACAGGCTTGGGCATAATTTAAGCAGAGGTAGCTCTATCTCCAAGCAATCCAGCTGTGAGAGCATTACGGATGAGTTTTCTCGGTTCATGGTGAACCAGATGGAGACAGAAAGGTCGAGGGTTTGACCTTCTGCTGGACTACTATGCTGGGAAAAATGCCAGCAGCATCCTTGCAGCAGCTGTTCAGCAAGCAGCCAGTAAAAAAAATGGACACCTCAATGTGCGCACATCATCTTGTCTCTCTAAGCAGTCTAGCACTGAGAGTATCACTGAGGAGTTTTATCGTTTCATGCTAAAAGACATGGACAAGGAGAACAAGGACTACAGTATGACCAAGACCAAAGAGTGGAGTAATAGCCTATTACCCCCATCCCCTAGAACCCCATTTTGTATCCGTCAGTCTTCTGTTCCTGACAGGCGATCCTCAGATTCCAGACTAACTGTAAACTCACCCATCAAGGCCAATTCATTTGATGGATTTGCTCGAAATGTACATGGAGATTCACTCAACATCTATCCAACCAACTCTGTGTCGTCAACAGGACTCTGCAAGTCTGATTCATGCTTGTATAAGCGTGGCCAAAACAGACCAAATCACAGACATGCTGATTCATGAAACCTGGGCCAGCTCTATCGAGTCTCTAATGCGCAAGAATAAGATAATAGCGGAGCCCTCAGAGGACAGTGTTGAGCTTGATTCAGCAGATTCGCAGCCACATGTACAGCTCTTTGCTAACCGTCTAGCAGCAGACATCGTAGAGAGTGGCAAGTCCCTGCTTGGAGGCCAGCAGGATGGCATTGTTGCTGCTTGTCGGCCACAAGTTACGGTTGGAGAAAGGAGGTACGGCTTTAAGCATTCTCGTCGTGACAATAGTGGAAACCGGCCAAGTGTAGAGCATCTGGAAAATTGCGGTAGCTCTCAAAGTTCGTCCTGTGTAAGGCAAGCGTGGCGTGGACAGAGGGAGGTACCCTTGATCCACATTGAACCTGATCAAAGAGAAGAGGCCTCAGAAGATAGAGGGAGGGTTGGGCCCCACCACACAGAAGCATCCCATCAGATCCATCCACAAAGTGGCAAAGAGAGTGAGACAGCAACCAGAAGCAGGTACATAAATCACCCACATCATTTGTTTCAGAGGCTAAGCATTTGTTTCTATGAAGTCAGACTTGTGCTGATGAATTAATATTTATTAAGTAATGAAGGGAAGGAAGCACAAAATTAGTTGTTTTAGCTTTCGATAAAAGTTTTCTACACTAACTTCTTATAGATCATGAAGAATTCTCAGTTCATGAACCCAAGATATCACATTTTGAAGATATCAACATTTTGCTTCATGTAGTGTCACACGTGGTGTTTGTAAATCCAAACAGCACATCTCGGTAAAGGGGTTCTCCTCTGTAACATCCATTTTTACCTACACTGCTAAAAAAAAATAGAGAAATTTAAATTGACATTATACCTATGTTCCCTTGATTTTTATTTTTCTTGATCCAAGCTCTGGACAGTGAAAGAAGCTTTGGGGCAAAATTAGCAAAATTAGAATTACTGGTTCATTGTGACACTGCAGTTTCGCCGTGTATCCTCTTTCCCCCCTCAGCAGTGACAAAGACAGGGCCTCCTCAGTGGTCACAGCACCCTCTGCAGGTGTGGAGGTGGAGCGACGCTCTCTCAGCGCTAGCAGTGAGGAAAGTGGCTCAGGCAGCTGGGCCCAGATTGCCCCTGAAGACGACCCCCAGGAGGAGACCACCAGTAGCTTTATCCAGCTAAGCGAGGGGTCAGTCTTCCAGTAGACCAGGGGTCACCACACTCAGTCCTCGAGGGCCAGTGTCCTGCAGAGTTTAGCTCCAAATTGCCTCAACACACCTGCCTTGAGGTTTCAAATATATCAAGCAAGAGTTTGATTAGCTGGTTCAGGCGTGCTTGATTAGGGCCGGAGCCAAAATCTGCAGAATACCAGACTTCCAGAAACAAGTTTGGTGACCCATGCAGTAGACCATCATGCCTTGCTGGACAGTGTGGCTTCTCCATTTGGCTTTTCATTAAGCTACATATGCTAGATGCAATCCTTGCCAGAACTGGGCACATCCAGAGCGCAGTGTAGCACCCATTTGTGAGCTTGCTTTTCTCATCTTTAAAGTAGCAATTTATTGACTTAGAGCTCCAACGTGAATTAAGCATTAAAGCACTTATTTTGCCCTCACTTTTTAACTAATTAATACGTTTTGACATATCTTGATTTATATTAATGTCATGTGACTTTGTGATCAATCTTCAGCCAGATGATGTTGTCTTTAAAGTCTGCTGCCATTGCACTTAATTTACTGTCTAGCACACAAATGCACAGACACAGTGATACAGAATCAGACATAATGGCTAAAAGAGAAATGCGCCAACAAAGAATAAACATAAGAAAATTGCCTACTAGACGTTCATGTCATTCCTGTTATGTAGCACTTTTTGAGCTCTGTAAGTTCTAGAAAATGAACATGATAGTGTTGTAATTTATAGTTTATATCAGACTTTCAGTAGTGCTCTGACTATGCTGAGGCAATTAAAAACTTTATTCATTTTAACTTATTTACACAATTCCAAGAAAATTATTTAGGGATATCTAACAGAACAGAAGGGTTGAAATATAGTCAATTTAGAGTTAGATTAGATGAGGCTGTCAGCTTTGTTTACTTGGGTTCATCTTTTGAAATCCTGATTGTATTATCTAGTTATTTTAGCAAAATTGACTGTTTTATTAACCAGCATCAAATCCTTTGCTGATACATTATAATCAAGTGATTTTTCCAATAAAATGAAATGTCACTTTGTGGAAGATAATGTCATAAAGAACTTTTCTAGTTACAGGGAATTGCAAAAGTGGAAGCAAATTCAGGACATTAGTAAAACAAATAGCAATATTGGGCAGAAACCATGGATTGATCAGAGAAGTAAAAAATATGAAGAAACACATGACAGTTGTAATAAATTGAATTTTTTTCATGTTGTTTACAGTAGATGGGGGAAATGGCAACATCTGCTCAAATTAGAAAAGCAAAATGTTTAAAACAGGTTTATTGTAGTTAAATAAAATTAAAACCATTAACCATTATAACCATTATTTCAGCTTTACCTGAAATAAAATACATATAAAAATTTATTATTATTTGAGGTAGTTGTCATGGTAGAAGTTCTCATTTTCATTTAGTTTAACTTGATGCTCTAACTTGAACTAAAATTAAATACATTTTATAAGAAATGGTGGAGATATTATGAATGAATAAATAACTAATAAAAATGGCAAAACACATCAAAATTACTAAAACTTTAAACAAAATTAAAATGAAAATTTTAATAAAACTAAAGCTAAATATTGTAATTTAAACATTTATAAACCTATATAGACTTGTGATTTTAAAACTATTATAGTATCTTAGTGATACTAAAACAGCACTGATTTAAACTTGTTGATATTGTGATACAACTACTACGATTTCCATCTCCAAATTGTGAGTTTACTATTTTATGTGTATTAAGGTGTATATGATACACACATCTGATTATTTCCTTCCATACACACACACACACACACGTGTGTGTTAGCACACTCTAAGCCAGTGCCTGAGGTAGTGTAACTCTCTGAAATGAGAGATTGCATTTGTGAGTCGAGTCCAGCACAGCTGTGTGAGTAAACGGCTCTGACAGCATGACTGGAGTCTGGAGCAGAGCTCTCACCCAGAGACTCCACAGCAGTGCTAGTCCTGACAGACATATGTCACATCCTGTTGGCTCTAGAATGAAAAGGATGTAATGGGTGTGTGAGTCCCTCTTGCTGATTGAATCATGTCCAGCCTGCCACACTCACCGACGATTCCTAACCTGCGCCAGCTCAACGCCATCTTCACTTACCCGAGTAAGCTGGCCATCGGCCTCCATCTGGCTTTAACCCTCACTTCATTGTTTTTCCGCCATGTCGGGGGAAAGGTTACTCTCTGCTTGTTCATTGGGCTGCTGCTGGTAGAGGCACAGGTGGCTCACGTTCATAGTCATCAGCTGGTAGTGAGCTGCTGTGATGCCCATGCTAATGAATCTCATGCCAGTGTTCATGCCTGTTCGCTCTACTCCAAGCCCCACTGCAGTGATCATAGTAGCTTCTGCATTGTTCACACTCTTACAGATCTACTAGACTAGAGTAAGCATAGAAAGAGAAAAAAAAAATTGAACAATTTGGACTTTGTAATGTTGCTGATAGAAGCAAAGGCTGCATTTATTTGATCAATAAAAGCAGTAATATTGTGGAAAATTATTATAATTTAAAAGAACTGTTTTCTATTTGAATATATATTTTTAATGTAATTTTTCCTGTGATGCAAAGCTGAATTTTCAGCATCATTATTCCATTCTTCAGTGTCACATGATCTTCATAAATCAGCTGATTTGTTGCTCAAGAAACATTTTCGATTATTATCAGTGCAAAAACCCATTGCAGTACAGATGCAGTGCCATTCAAAAGTTAGAGGTCAGCAAGATTTAATAATAAATACAACTTTAATTCAGCATGGATGAATTAAATTGACCAAAATTGACAGTAAAGATTTTTTAATTAAATATTTTTCAAATATATGCCGTTCTTTTGTATTTCCAGTATAGTAACTGCTAATCATATTAGCTTTATTTCTAAAAGATCGTGTTACACTGAAGTCTGGTGTTATTATGGTGGTGAAATTCAGCTTTGCATCACAGGAATACATATATATATATATATATATATATATATATATATATATATATATATATATATATATATATATATATATATATAATACAAAAAAAAACAGTTGTTTTGACTTGTAATAATATTTCACAATTGTATTGTTTTAACTGTATTTTAATCAAATCAATGCAACTCTGTGGAGCATAGAAAGCATTCAAAAATGTAAAAGTCATAATTATTCCAAACCTTTGACTGGTAGTATTTGTGTACATATTGATCTTTTTATGTGCATGTGTGTGTGTTTTAGAAATGGGAACAGCAGCGCTTCTAGTCTGGGATTGGCAGACCTGGAGGGCTTTCTAGACTACACCATCTCCAGCAACCTAATCAGGTATCCAACAGCAACACACTAACCGCAGCACACTTAGAAATACTCGAGATAATGGCTGTTAAGCGCTCATCCATAACCCGGAGCGCTGTCCAAATCCTCATGTCTGCATCTCTCCTCATGAGGATACGGCCACAGTTGGAGGATGAGAAATTGAAGTCAAACTTGGATCACATTCTGTCATATTAGAGCGATAGCTGCTTCTACAAGTATGTAATTGTGCTGTTTGCTGTGTCTGGGAACCGTCTCAAACATGGGTAGTTCTAATGGGCTTTGTCACCAAAAGCGTTTCAGTCATTTACTATTTTCAGCTTTTATCAGATGAGTGCAATACAGTCAAGGCCCCTGAGAGGCTCCGTGAGGTGACTGGAACACGGCCAGCATTGCTCTATACAGCATGATAATGATAGTGTCTCTGTTTGCAGCGAGGACAGAGAGAGGAAGGCGTCTCACTGTCAGGATCAGACGGACGGTGAGTGATCCAGCCCTTCACATGCACGCATACATATTTGAATGAAAGAGCATTCATTGCTGGAGCTTCACGACTGCGTTTGGAATTAAAAGGAAATCATGCTAGCGCTGCTCTTCACACTTCTGCGATAATGTATTCAGTCTGAAGCCGTATGGGTTTCTCTTTTTCTGGCAGTCTGATCTTTTATATAAATGTTACGTTGTTCTCGAGAGTGAACTTCACATTATTTCTCTGTGAATGGGGATTTTTAGATTTTTAAGGGGCACCGGAGGCTCACTTGGTGCCCTCGATGAGATACTTTTTCAACTTTATATTTTTTTCATGCAAATTGTGATATGGGATGGTCTCTAGAACTCAATTTTGGGAGTTATTGAATGTAATTATTCAAATGCGCTTGGCTCTGAAATCCGAGGGGGATATTGTGAGTGGGTGGGATGCTTCTGAGCCAAAACTTAACATGTTGGACTGTGGGAACAATCAAACAAACACTGCAATAGGCTGCAAGATTAATCAAAATACAACAAACATTGTAAAAATGCAAAATAAATAAAGTGACGTGTGGCACTGTGTTCCTTTACACATGAGCAGCTCACGATCTGCTGGTGTCTGGTTCGGTTCACAGGAAATGCTGCTCTACATGAATCCATCTCTACATCAGCTTTGAGTTTGGGTCATTTAACAAGCATTTGGGAACACAACATGCGCCAACCAGCTTTCCATACTTGAGAAGCACTTAAAACATAACCCAGCGGTTGTCAACAAAGCTCCCTCCCTTTAAAAGCTCCCTGCGGTTTTCTGCCAAAAGAAAAGCTTTTATGGTTTAATATTTGAAAATGTAAAGAAAATAGTATTATTATATGTAGTATTATAATAGTATTATATTATTTTCCTTAAATACTTTTTTATTACAATCAAATATTAAGATAGTTCAATTCAATTCAAGTTTATTTGTATAGCACTTTTTACAATACGAATCGTTACAAAGCAACTTTACAGAAAATTATGTTTCTACAATATTTAGTAGTAGCTTATGGTGGTGACTGTCAGTTTGTGCACGTTTGACAGGATTTTTAGAAAAAATTAATACAAGACGTAGTCAGCTAGACGATGAACATTATTAATATTATTAATTAATAATTGTTATATGATGCAGTCACACTTGTAGCAATAATTGTTAGTTCTGTTGTTGATTCAGGGTTAGCATCATCTGAGGTCCTCTGAGGGTCAGCATCATTTCTTCTCAGGTGTTCTGGATCCAGACTGGAGCTTGTGTAAATCCTAGTTACCACGGGATGTAAATCCCGTGGCGAAACATAGAAACAAAATAGAGACATCATTAGCATAGATGCTGATCCAACAAACTAAAATTAGTGTAACCCAAGCTAATGAATAAAAATGCACATTTGATCAGATGCAACTACACTCACAATTTAAGAGATACATTATTGGAATGCTTGGCGGAAGAGATGTGTTTTTAATCTAGATTTAAACAGAGAGAGTGTGTCTGAACCCCGAACATTATCAGGAAGGCTATTCCAGAGTTTGGGAGCCAAATGTGAGAAAGCTCTACCTCCTTTAGTGGACTTTGCTATCCTAGGAACTACCAAAAGTCCAGCGTTTTGTGACCTTAGGGAGCGTGATGGGTTGTAGCGTGGTCAAAGGCTAGTTAGGTACGCAGGAGCTAAACCATTTAGGGCCTTATAGGTAAGTAATGATAATTTGTAACTGATACAGAACTTAATAGGTAGCCAGTGCAGAGACTGTAAAATTGGGGTAATATGATCATATTTTCTTGACCTCGTAAGGACTCTAGCTGCTGCATTTTGGACTACCTGTAGCTTGTTTATTGAAGAAGCAGGACAACCACCTAGAAGTGCATTACAATAGTCCAGTCTAGAGGTCATGAATGCATGAACTAGCTTTTCTGCATCAGAAACAGATAACATGTTTCGTAGCTTGGCAATGTTTCTAAGATGGAAGAATGCAGTTTTTGTAACATTGGAAATATGATTTTCAAAAGACAAATTGCTGTCTAATATAACACCCAGATTTCTGACTGTAGAGGAAGTAACAGTACATCCGTCTAGTTGCAGATTGTAATCTACAAGATTCTGTGTAGTGTTTTTTGGTCCAATAATTAATATCTCTGTCTTATCCGAATTTAATTGGAGAAAATTATTTGTCATCCAATCTTTTACATTTTTAACACACTCTGTTAGCTTAGATAATTGAGAAGTTTCATCTGGTCTCGTTGAGATATATAGTTGAGTATCATCAGCATAACAGTGGAAGCTAATTCCGTATTTTCTAATAATATTACCAAGGGGCAACATGTATATTGAAAATAGAAGGGGACCTAGGACGGATCCTTGTGGCACTCCATATTTTACTGATGATAAATGAGATGACACCCCATTCAAGTAAACAAAATGGTAGCGATCGGACAGGTAGGATCTAAACCATCTTAGAGCCTGCCCTTGAATACCTGTATAGTTTTGTAATCTGTCTATGAGTATGTCATGATCTATGGTGTCGAACGCAGCACTAAGATCAAGTAAGACTAGAAATGAGATGCAGCCTTGATCTGACGCAAGGAGCAGGTCATTTGTATTTATAACATTGCACTTTAAAATCGCAATTTTTAAAAGACAAAATTTTTATGACACAACTGAGCATGTCTGAAGGGATTTTAAAAAGATTGCATTTTTATGGCATATTTATAATTATTTGCAAATACCTTAATGAGCAGATCTTAGACTTAACATCTCCAAACTTTAAAAAAGAAAAACCTTTTATTTAAAAGTCAGATTGTAAAATGCACAAAAGAGTATGGTCAGAATTGTTTTATTTTTTTATTGGGGAACTAGTATTACTTTTTAATGTTTTATTAACATTTTATTTCTGATGGTATTAGAATAGACCACTGAAAACTTCTCACCTTTTTTATTGATCATCTCAATTTCTTCTGTTCTGTTTGTTGGTCTCTACCTAACATTGTGCAGTCCGGCTCTTTGTGCACTCTGAACAATAGCAAAGCATTAGACTCATTGCACGTGTTCTTTATTTGATTTTCCAAGCACCAGAAATTAAACTTACTGTACCTCACATATACAAATGGTTTAAAATAGTTGTCCTTCTTATAATTTTTTAAGTTTGCAAGCACAAATGTGTCACTGTGCAGCCCTGTTGTGGTTCCTCTGATCTTACGCATGACCTTGATACATCTGTCTTTCTGTTGTTCGTGTGATTGGCCTTTAATCTTTGACCTCCTCTATCTAACATCTACTGTGCGTACAGTCTGCCCTTTGACCATCATCGCTCAGTGTGCTTCTAACGTTTGCTCTCGAGCAGAGAGAGAGAAAGCTAAAGAGACAGCACAAACTCACACCTCACAAATGACTCATTCACATGCAGGAGAACAAAAGAGACGTTCAGACACAGGAGCTGATGGCAAAGCATCATCCTGCTAGGATGAGGAGAGGGTGTTGAAATGGGAAGATGTGTTAAAGAGCAAGAAAAGAGAGAACAGATTCATTTTGGAACAGATTTTTGCGGTTTTGGATCGCTGAGGAGGAGGATAGAGATGTCATGATGGAATAAATATTACTGGGGCAAAGGAGTAGAAAGAACTGCTTAAATTGCATTTGAAGAGATAAGCTAAAAACCATGAAAAATGTTCTAACTGGAGAAAAGTGGGAGGGAGAAGAGATTAGCCCACCTTTCCTAGAATGAGTGTAAAACAAAAGGCTTTAGCAGTGAGACGGTGGGCTGTGTGGATGTTTAAGCCCCTCTCTCTGTATTTCCCCTGAGCTCTTTATCATTCACACTGATCCACATTCATGAAGAACAGTGAACCTTAAAGTACAATTGTCCACCCGCCTCAAAATGTTGGCTTTTGAATTTATAATGTGAATTTAAAGTGCGGAAGTAAATCAGATGTTTCATCACAATATGATCTGACATCAGTTCTATTAGCAGTGATACTGTAATTGCTGATACTTTAAAACATGCCACGATTTGATCAGAATCGGGATATCAGTATTACAATATTATGTGCCGAACTAAAACAAAACCATTCAAAAAATTTTACTTTGTTCAAATTAAATCAACTTTAACTGAAATAAAATTAAATATTAAAATAATATTTTGTCACTTTTAGTTTTTATTAGCAGTTTGATGCTTTTATTTTAGAGATTTTTGTTATAATTTTAATAATTTTGTTGTTTGTCATTGTTTATTTTATCTTGATTTACTAAAATAACTAAAACTGAAATGAATAAAAACGAATACATCTACTGTGATGACAAATATACTATATCGAACAGTTAATAAAAACTAAAATAGTATCTTAATGATTCTCAAGTAACACTAATTAGATGGCTATTTCACAATGCAAGTTACACTTTTATCTGAACTCATAAATGCAATCAAAATGTAACATGATCGCTTAAATAAACTCTCAGAAAATTGCAAATCCTGTATCCTAATTGGGACATCCACAAAACACACACACACACTTTAAAGTTGTTGTTGTTGTTTTTATATATAATATAGAGATCATCAATCATCTGATGACAGCTCATAATTGGTTTGTGCAATAAGATGAGCAATGACAGATGAGAACATTTCTGTTCTCTCTGAAAATGTGCAAATCATCAGCACCCCACAACATGAGCTACTCCAAAAAATGCTTAAAACTTACTCTCATCGATACTAAACTGTGACTAAAAATCTGAATTTATATTAGCCTTCATATAAAAAACAATAAAATAAATATAGTAACAAATCTAGGAGTTTATTATTATTGAAAATGCACAAAAATACTATTTTAAATCATCCTTATTGATATGAAATAAGTATTTTCCAAAAACATGTTTTACTGTAAAACTTAGTAAATGAAAGCTATAAATCTAAACAAGCTGTGTTACAAATTTGAGGTTGACATCTCAAAAAATGATCTCACAGTAAAATTTTGTTTGGGTGCAGTCCCAAATATTTCCACTAGATGAAATTCATCTCCTATTATTTTCCAGTACAGTTCTAACTACTTTGTTTGCTGTGTTTACGTAGCACGTGCCAAAACCTTTAGCATGTTTCATACTATTCCAGTGAAGTTTAAAAAATGCTAAATTCTTCTGCTGACCATTTTTTTTCTGTTAAAAATTACCAGTGTTAAAAGATTCATGTTAATTAGAATTACTCATTTCTGCACCAGCAAATGCTTTTTGTTGCCTTTCCATTTGATTCTGCTTGCAACGTATCAGATCTACAGAAATCCCACTCAGGGTAGTGTCTGGTTTGTGTGACAGAAGTGACGTCGGGTCTGTCCACAGCGGGCAGCAGCTGTCAGCGCGAGCTCCTGGTGCTGAACTTTGACGTGGATTCGGAGTGTGTGGATGGAGAACTGAGAGCGGCACTACAGTGGATCGCTGCGTCTGAGCTCGGCGTTTCGGCGCTCTACTTCAGAAGGACTCAGGAGCACAATCTCACTAAGGTGAGGACAAATGGAGGATGTACTTTTGTTAGAATAACTAACCAGGTCCGAGCAGAATCTGCACCAATAGAACTAGACAGATTTCTGCACTTGTCATTCAGAAAGTTCTCCAGTCTATCCATGTTTAAATATTTTGCAGAATTTGATTATAGTGTCAGCTAGCAATAACAGTTTATTAGTCTGAGCTAAATCTGTGAATCCATCTGGCCATTATTCTCATTTTCACTGATGAAATCATACAACATGAATGCATTATGGTCATGTGACTACAGTGTTGCGTTTTACAATTTGAAAACATTTAAACAGTGCACATAATACTGTTTTTAGAGAAAACCAGATGAGGTGTAGTATGGAGGCAGTGTTTTGAGCCCTGCAAAGGAAAGAGCCCTTCAGCAAGGCTCCAGCAAGTCCTAAATCCTGAAAAAGAAATAGCATGGATTCTCTCTGGAATTTCTAATGCTTTCTTTTATTATTATTTTTAAATAACTTGAGGAGTCTTTAACATTTGTGGGTTTTTTTACACACACTCGTACCTCAAACATGAATTCTGAAACAGTAGATTAAAAAATAAACAGTTTTTTATCATTTATAGCTTATATATGCAATAATTAAACCAATGCACTTACATTTTTAATAGATTTCTAGGAAATCAAGAACAAGAATGGGATGAAATTACTGGTGTCCTTTTTGAAAACCTAGAAGAGTGGAAGCTGCTATATAAAGAGGGATCAACTCAAACAAATGTCTATGTATTTAGTGTGATGTTGTTAAAGGGGACTTTGGATGCCCATTTTACATAAATTGGTATGATTCTTTAGGGTCTTCATGAAATGTCTGCAACATACTTTGGTTAAAATTCCTCAATGGTCTTGTAAAACACCATGCTTTTTAACCCATCAAAAACAGATCTGTTAAAAGTGACTGATTTGTTTATTTTCTTCCTTCATTTGTTCTGCATGGCTTTGGCAATTGTACATAATTGGTGTTGTTTTGTATTATAAATATGCATATATGTTAGTGTTACAATAATACTGCATAACAAGACTGAAGTGTGCATTTTAAACTGGAACAAAAAAGAATATTGGTATAAAAGGGTTATTATTAACTAACACTAAAACTTTGAATAAGCATTTCCATTTAAACTGAAATAAAAAATTGATGTTTTTTTCATGTTTACCTACACAATAGATATTTTTAGATGGATAAAAACACAACAAAACATCAATATTTAAACTAAAATAAAGTGAAAAATCTAATCTAATTCAAAATATTTAAAAAAGCTAGAGTAGTATATCAATGATAGTAAATGAAGAGCACTGACTGCTGATAAAGAACCGAAGAGTGTGTTTGTTTCTCAGCTCCACAGAGTGGTGCAGTTGGCAGGTCAGAAGGCTTGGCGTGTTGGAGACTTGTTCAGCGCTGTGGCTCAGTTCTGTCAGCTCCACCAGGACCTGGAGCACAGAGGACGACCCGTGCCCAGCCTGTTCGACTGGATACTGAAGACCAAGCGCTAGAGCGGAACAGGAGCTGGAGACGCCACATATCCGTCCTGAGCTAGCACATGTGAAACCACCAAACACAAATCCCATTTGAGCCGCTAATACACCTTTATAGACTCATAGATCCCACAGACTCATCCTCATCCACAGCCACCACCATGACTGTACATCAGCACGTGAATCTCTGTTAATCACAGGGTAGCAAGGTTTACAAGACACTCGCACGCAGTAACTGCTCCCAATACCAAGATCCTTAGCATGAGGCTTCCTTAGTACCAAACTTGTCCTCTCGGACCACCAGCACATCCACATTTGAAATCCTTAAGAGTCACAGCTTGCACAAACCTTTATTCCATCATCTCTGTCACACTTGTATATGTCTTTGCTAGATCACAGGAATTATGGGATATACTATCGGAAGTAATGAGTTATCCATAAATATGTGCTAGAGATGCACATTCACAGAGATTGTGATTTAAGGATATTTCCCTTTAAATGACGCATGTTCCTGTCTTTTACGCGCACGCAACATTAGATCCACCGGTCACCAGCCAGCACTGGTTAGAGGAACATGCTTTAAACCGACCAATCAGCCTTGACGTTTTGTAGCTTGCAAATTTTTACTGTACTGTACAACAAACCAGTTTCAAATGCACAACGTGACTTTTTATCCAAAATAAAACAGACGTGCGAGCTCTGGCGTAGGGATTTAGAGATACTTCAGTGTTTGTATTTAAAGTGTGTAATATAGTTGAGATCCCATTCCAAACACACTTTGTTGTTTTAAGTTTACATTGGCAAACGCGTTCTGCCATTTTATTGTACCTCTGAGACTGAATTGTTTGTTTAGTTTTGTGTGACTACTGTTATTTAAGAGATTTTATTTTGGCTAGATGTAAATAGTTTAGACTGTGAGCTACTGTGTCTTTGGGCAATGTAAATTTCAGTTTTTTTGTTTTAAGATCGCAAAGACTCAGACAGACGGGATAACAGCACTAGTCTGACCAGACTACTGTAAAAGTATGAATATGAACGTAAATTTAAAGTACAAGTACAGTTTTGTCACGTAAAAGTTGACGTGTAAACGTGAAATCTGGTGGCGTTATGGTTTTCTCTGCATAGTTACATAATAGTAATGTGTTTTAATATCAGCGTTGAAGGCACACAACTGTATCCAGTCTGTCACGGTATGCCTGAATGTATTTATCTTTTCAAAATAAAATTTGCGTATGGTGAGTTTGATGTCGACAGCCTTTATTTGAAAAGAGCCACACATGTTTGAATAAATGAGTTTATATACACATTTAGCCAGCTGTTACAGAAGGTGCACACAAAAAAATTGAACATTTATTCATCTTCAGTCCATCTAAAATGTAGATGAGTTTGTTTCTTCATCAGAACAGATTTAGAGAAATGTAGCATTGCATCACTTACTCACCAGTGGATCCTCTGCAGTGAATGGGTGCCGTCAGAATATGAGTCCGGCTAAAATACAAAAAAAGTTGTCTATTCTTTCTCCAGTGAAAATTGTAATCTAGACTGAATAAGGAGAGAAATCTGCACTGAGCATGCAAGCGAAAAAAGTCCAAAACAGATCTAAACAAATATATTGGAGTATTTAGATGTGAGAGGACAGGATGGACTTTCTCACTGGAGGACACGTTATTACCATAGATTACACATACAATTTAAAAATGGGTGGATTTTGATGTTAAATAAAATTATAAATAAAATTCACATTTTGGACAGAAGCAATGGTTTAAAGTTGAAAAACTTTAATGATGGATTTGTTTCTTACAAAAAAGCTCTTCACTTAATTGATATACTGGAATCTTGTGGATTATTGTGTTTTTATCAGCTGTTTGGACTCTCATTCTGACGGCACCCATTCACTGCAGAGGATCCATTGGTGAGCAAGTGATGCAATGCTACATTTCTTCAAATCTATTCTGACAAAGAAACAAACGCATATACTTTATGTCTGTGATGTCCTGAGAGTGAGTACATTTCTAGCATTTTTTTCTTATTTCTGTGAATTATTCCTTTAACCTAAAAATAGACTGGCATGTTAAAAAAAGGAGATATTCCAGGATAAATACACCAGAAGATTATTGTGATTTAATACAGTAAGCCTTAATATTGAATACCTGACTTCATATTAAAGTTTTATACAATCAAAAAAAATAAAAAAAAATAATGTTGACAAGCATGCACTTAGATTGAAAGTCTATAGAACAACAGTTTTCCCACTGAATTCCATTATAGATCATTATTTTGGGGTTAATAAACAGGTATGAATCATTATTTTTTTTTGATAGTTGACAGCATGAGTTTAACCCAGAATATTCTTTAAGGGGAAAAAATAACGGCAATAATTATGTTGGGAACACTTGAACTTAAAAGTCCTTTATAAAAGTATATTAATGCATTAATTATGCCTTGTAATGCACCTTACAATGCATTGTATCTCATGAATAATCACAGTTATAATAATTTATAATAGTTATCTATTCTGCACTACACCGATTAAAAATCATGCATGAAAACACAACAAACAACCATTTTTTAACATTATAAAGAATCTGCAAATATTATAAAGCATTTTAACTTTGCTCACAGTTATTCATGAAAGATATAATGCATCACAACTTGCATTATGAATACCTTTATAATGTGTTATATGTGAAAAGCGTTACCATAATGTCTTCCACACATACATGTTCTCTGAAATACGAGGGGGCAGTGTGACAAGATGACACACAATATCTTAATCAAAAGAGGTGTGGGAATACTGTAAGATCAGAGTTCAGGCCGCTCTCTCAGTGCCAGATCCTGCAGGTGTTGTCTTTACTGCCTGCGAAAAGATTGACAACGAGGCATTAAATTACTGACGTGTGATTACGTTTATGGATTTATGAGTGTTACGCAGGTGCGTGTAATTGCCTGTAATGATGGTGTCTCCCTCGTAGTTGAAAGCACATGAGAAGATCTCATCAGAATGGCCCTCGAGCTCCTGCAAACACGCTCCTGTGTTCACACACCACACACGAGCCGTCTTATCCACACTCGCCGTCAAAACACGGTTCCCTTGCGGATTAAAACACACCTAGAGCGAGAGAGAGGGAGAAAATAAAAAGCTCATTATATTTCTGCCTTTTGTTATGATAATGCATTGGGGGCTCTTCATCATATTCCATCATAAAACAATTACTTTTTGTTTTGCATGTGGAACATCCTATTTTAACAAGCAGGAGAGAGACAGCTGAACTGAATCTGACCCGTGTTGGTATGACAGGCGTTTTATTATAGCGCTGAAGAACCGAATGTGCATGTGCGTACTTGAGTTATCACCTCTATACAGGAAATGGAAATATTCTGCTGATGGTGATGACGGTCCGGAGGGGGATAGAAAAGAAAGGAGAGGATATTATGGCAAGATGGTGTAACGATAGGCCTGAGAAAAGACTAGATGAAGAGAGCTATAAGAATGCAAACGGCCGTATGAATATGCAGGGAAGATGACGAATGACAGGCAGGATGCTGGGATGGAGGCAAGAGGGATATAAACAGGAAGGGACCCAGACAGGAAATGAGCGCCTGAGAAAGAGACAGAGTCAAGAGATACGAGAGGATTATTGAGTCTGAAGCTGGAGTGACAGGCCGAGGATGGAGAGATAATGTGATTTCTTACCTTAGATATCTCTCCTTTATGGCCCTCTAATTGCCACAAACACTGGAAGGTTTCTGCGCTGAACACTCTTGATGTACCTGCGCACAAAAACCCATGATCAGACTCGAACATAGATCCATCTCACAAAAACATGTCTAGGTCACAAAATCAAGTTAGATGTGAGTGGGGTAAGATGTGCCATGAAATCTATCTTGTACACGACATGAAGGAAAGATATATATAATGTGGCCATGAATTAGGCCACGTTTTGTAAAATGTAGCCACGATTTGCTAAATCAAGGGAACCAGTTATTAAATCATAGCTATGAATTACTTATGAATAAAGTATGTGTCGTAGTATTCCTGCATTTTGAGACAAAACTATTACTCCAAGCTGAGACAGCAGCACAGCCCTAATCTGTTTTAGTGTTTTTATTTATATAAATAAGAATTTTTGCATATATATATATATATATATATATATATATATATATAATATTATATGACTCTTAACCACAAGTAGCTGTAGCCTTTATAAAAATATAGACATATGACAAATCATGTGGTGTACTAAAATAGTCTCTTTTCTCACTGGCAAATCGTACCCCACAATCCAAAAAAAAGAATAAGATCCATATGAGAGGGTTGTGATGTCTCACCATCAGCAGAGGCTGTAGCGATCAGCTGACCAGTGTAGTTTAAAACACACATCCAGCACTTCATCATTATGACCCAAGAGAGTAGCCAAACACTGACCGCCGTCTGCACCCCACACCTACACACACAACCTGTTATATAACACACAAACCACTCCACAACCCCAAATAAGCTCACAAACACACCATTATTAGCCCGACTGAGTGAATTCTGCAGTCTGTGTCCCCTTCAATGGAATTTGCCCACTCTCTAAATTTAACACAGACACATGCAGACATCTCAGTGCTATTATCTATCCACAGTCACACCAAATGAATTGACACTTGTAAAAAGCTGTGAGAAGACTTTGTCTCGCTGTGTTTTTGAGAAACATCAGACTGTGCTGAATAATTAAGAGCCCTCACACTTCTAGGAACAGACAGACAATCAGAGGAAGAGAGTTACTCAGATGAAAGTGTAAGAAAAAAACACATTAAAGGGGTCACATCATGAAAAATAGATCTGTCCTTTATCTTTTGTTCATTCGTATACCATATAAACATGCAGAAACATTTGTAAAAACGTCATGTTTCAGATTTACCGTCTGAAACATTGCTACATAAATCTATAAATATAAAAACGAAATTAATTTGATTCAACGTCTTGTTATCATGCTACTTCTAATGCAAACGTCAAACCCTGGTAAGGGAAAAACTAAATTTGGATGCAAAATTATTATAAAAGGACCCCAAGGGAAAAATCATAATTTAAAAGGCTCTTTTACGAGACAGAACGAGAATTAAAAGAGTGAAGAGAGACAGAAACCTTGCAGGTTTTGTCCAGAGAGGCTGTGACGATGAGGGAACAGTCCCAGTTGAACTGAACGCAACTGATTTCTCCTCGATGACCTGTGAGAACGTGAACTTTGCTACGAGAGACAGACAAAATACAAAATCCATTACGCATTAATTAAATGTAATAAGAACAATATTTTCAGAGTTTCTCCAGGTCTTCAAAAACCTGAACTTGCACAAATAATGGACTTAAAAAGGTCTATCACAGTAGAAGGTCTTAGATTCATAAAGCTGTGGTATTAAATGTATTTCGCTCCAAACAAGCTCTAAATCAAGATATATATTTACTTTCAAATTGAAAAGGACTCAAATTGAATCTAATTCAAAATTGAAAATATCTGAAGACTTGTTTTCTGAGAAATTGCACCCAATTGAGTTCATGCTGTAAAATGTGTTTCTTATCACACACTGGCAGATATTTATTCTTGTATTAATCATGAATTCACTTCTTAGAAAACAAGACTTCTTTTCTTGCTATTTTGCTTCTCACCGTATCTTGATTTAAGAAACTTTAGACATTTGCACTGAAAAAGGACAAAAACTGAAGAAGGTTGTAAAATGAATTAAAGAGTAATGGAGATATGTTCAAAAGGTACTTTTTTCAAACTGTTGCTTATTTAACTCATTTGGTGCTCCCTAAATATGATTAATTTGGTCTTAAAAAGGTCTTTAAAAAGTCTTAATAAAACTGTTTGTCCAGCTCTTTTCATAATACACATCCTTTCGAAACAACTTTACAGAAAGTCCAGCTGTTACGTCTTTAACACCTTAGTGCCTTAGATTTAGGGATGGGTGCTATGACAATATATAATAATGATATGACTTATTCAGACCTTGCTGTATTATATTTATTTATAGTGTTGTCTATATCAGTGCTGCAGTAACATTTCTGTGCATTCAAGGCAATCAAGAGATTGAATTATTGACCTGCCAGTAGAAACGTCCCACAGAATGGCAGTGTGGTCAAACGACCCCGTGACCAAACGATCACCCGTTGTGTTAAAGGAGAGAGAGATGATCTCGGCGAAGTGACCCTGAGAAAGTGAAACAAAGAAAACGCTGTGAGTGGAGAGGGAAGCTCTGATAGAAAGGCAGCCTTTTTCTCTTCAGCAAAGAAATATCATATTAATTTCCCCATTTCATCGGTAAGAACTCACTGAGCGATTCATAATTTAGATTGATAGAGAAATAATTGGAGAGTTAAGAGGGGTAATTATGCAGCACACACACACACACACTGCTCTGTCATGTGCTGCGGGGAGGAGAAGACCTCCAAACGCTCCATCTCTTCCCCTCTCCCTCCGACCCATGGCACGTTTCTCACATCTACACAGCTCCGGATCAGACTGCGTTGCATGACTCATCTGTTTGTATTCGGTATGCTGCTATTCAACTAAAAGTGGAATGCTTGACTTATTCCATAAATTGTGGTAATGACAGATTTGATGACAAATCCATTAATAAACACACGCATGGATGAATTTCCACTGATCACCGGAGAGAAATCATTAAAAATCCCGTAGGAGATAAGCAGATGAGGGGGAGCTCATTAAGCATGGATAGGTGGCAATGTTTTTTACTGAACAGGAATATGGAAAAAACACAGGATGAGACGTACTGCCAATGTAGACATCTCTTTCCCACTCTCAACATCCCATAATTTAGCCAGGGTGTCCATGCTGCCCGTAGCAACCAAGGTACTCTGAGGGTTAAAGGCCAGGCAGACCTAATAGCAGACACACACAGAAAACACACAGTATTTGAGATTAATAGAACAAATGTTGTCTGATAAAGCTCAGGATACATGCACATTTGGCATCCTAAGTCAAACTCCCAGACACAACATACTTCATTTGGTGCCCCCTAAGAGATGGGACCCTATGTGTTTGAATAAATGTCCCCTGATGTTTTAAATGGCCTTGCCAGCCATTTTCTTTCAGTTATAAATATATAAATAAACGTTATTTGCATTCACACTGTCATTGACCTTGAAAGTGGACTGGATCTAGTTAGGGGCTCAGGTAATGTTCCCTTCACACTATTGTCTTTTGAAATCCAATTTAGGCCCCCTACAGTGGTTGTGTTAGATGTCCTGTCCTACTTCTTTTTAAAATAATACAAAAATAAATCAAATCTACCCCCAAAAAATCAAAACACATGAATTAATGGATCTAATGTTGTCTATTCTTGAGAAAAGAGGTAGTTCAAGAATGCATTTTTGTTTCTAAGTGACAGCATTTCTTGTAAAAAGTCAGTCTTAGAAGTCTTAATGGTATAGTTCACCCAAAAATGACAATTCTGTCATTTTTTTTAAGAATAAAAACTATGAAGATCATATTTCTGATTATTCTAAGTGCATCTTTGTCAGCCGCTTTAAAATCTCAAGCTTGTTATAGCAGAATTGATTCTAACTGGATGTCAATGTTTTTACTGTTCATCAGCAGAAAATATTCTGAAAGTGATTCCAACTATGTCATTTCTCTGTGCCTTTATCATTATAGTTGTGATGTGGAATACTGAGAACAATTTTTAGAACTATATATTTATCGTTATCGCTATAAAAGTCTTTTACTCAAATCACCCTCATGTCGTTCCAAACCTGGATGACTTCCTCTTTCTTCTGCAGAAGATATGTTGTTAATCAAACCGGTTTGGTTCCCACTGACATCCATTGTGAAGACAGAAAATACTACTGAAGTCAAAATGAACCGAAACTGTTCATTTGCTAACCAACATTCTGCGTAAAAATAATCACATTTGGTTCATAATGAGTTCATTTCCTGACATTCCAAAACCTTTTTTTTTTTCTGTGAAACATAAATTTCACAGAAGGTCCTGGCAACTGTTTTCCATATAGAGATAGGGCTGTCATACTTCAAAAAAGGCAACAAACATAAAAGCATCATAACCGTAACTGATATAACTCACTTTATATCTCTAGTCTTTCACAGCCTTTGTGTCAGGAACAGACTGAAAATTCACTAAGTTCACATACACCTGAACATATCAAGACACACTGTGCCAGACTTGAAGTCAATGACGTCAGTGTGTCCCATGCCAGGACATATCTCCTGAAGAAGGAGTCATACAGGTTTGGAACGACAGTAAATGAGGACAGAATTATTATTTTGAGGTGAACCGTTCTATAAACTGCTGAGACTCGAGTGAATGCAGTGAGAATGCAGACATACGATTTCTGCTGTGTGCCCTCGAAACGTGTAGAAACACTTTCCTGTTTCAGCACTCCACAATTTGCAGGTCTTGTCAAAGGAGCCAGTGGCAACCTTGTCTCTGAGAGTGAAAACAAGAGAGAGTGAGCGAGAAAGAGGGCAGAGAGAGAGAGAAAAAGCACAAGGGTTTCTTTTATGACTCAAAGTGACAAATGGTCCCATTGTAATAGCAACAGCAGTTACCCCAGCAGTGCCCTAACCCTGACAGAGAGGTGACTGAGAGTGCTTTTCTCTAGTTCATAAATAAAAAACTAGTGAAAGATGAAGGGTAAGCCATTCTGATGGATTCAGGGCATAAGTGATCAAAAGCGCAAGAGCCCTGCTGTTACCCGTAAGGGTTGTTGAAGGCGATGGCATACACAACGTTCCTGTGACCCTCCAAAGTGTGCAGCTCCTCTCCGGATGCGGTGTCCCATATTTTACAAGTCCTGTCATAGCTTCCGGTTATAAAACTGCAAACAGACGGAAAGTAAAGGAGAGAGGCAGAATTAGCGAGAGGGAGGGGGAGCAGGCATGTGAGCACAGCTGATAAACTCACCTCGATCCTGATTTATTGAAGGCTACATTCGTCAGGGGCAAGATGTGAGCCTGAAGTGCCTGTAGAGGAAGACAGAGAAGACGAATTCTCTGAGGGGGGGATGCACTTAATCAAATTAATTCATTTCCGATCTATAAGCTTGACTGTGTAATTTCCATACATAATTACTATGGCTTTGATGTTCAAAAACAGCAGTTTTCCCTCTGCTGCCACCTAGTGGGTAATATCGATCTAAGAAGTGTAAATGCTGTTGGAAAATCATTCAAAAGCATTTCATTTCGGCTAGTTTTGGTAGATGTAATTGTGGCGGTACTGAACAAAAGCAGCAGAATAGAGATTTGGATTAAATAATGATGTGATGTTCAATAATTAAATATCATGGACTCTTTACAAGTCCTTTTAACTAGTCGTGCTGTGTGACAAATGAATTAATAAAAGTGCAACCGGCATGTCTCTCAGTTATAAAAAAGGGAATATAAAAGTAGTATTTAAAGGAATAGTTCACCCAAAAATGAAAATGCTTAAATTTTACTCACCCTCATGCAATCCAAGATGTAGATATTTATATATATACATGAAATCAGAAAAGAATTGGAGAAATTTGGGAATTACATTGCTTCTTCTCTGCAGTGAATGGGTGCCTTAAGAATGAGTCCAAACAGCTGATAAAAATATCACAATAATAATCAATAAGTAATCCTCAAAACTCTAGTACAACAATTAACATCTCGACGCCAAAGCTGCATGTTTGTCAAAAACAAATCCATCATTTACATGCTTTAACTTTAAACCATCGATTCTGGACAAAATTTGAGTCATTAATTAATAATAACACTCCCTCTAGTGAAAAGTCGATTCCCTGTTGTCCTCTCACATCGAAATCCACCCACATGTTTGTTTTAAACTGTTTTGAAATGTTTCTTCACTTGTCAAGTGTGCATTATCAGTGTATATTTCTCTCCTGATTCAGACAAGAAATACTTGTGGATGATTGTGATGTTTTTATCAGCTCTTGTTCTGATGCCACCCATTCACTGCAGAGGAGATTTTTCTAAATCTGTAAAAAAAAAAAAAAAAAAGACACAAACTCATATTTTCAGTAAACGTTGATTAATGGGCTAACTATTCCTTTACATTAGTTTTTAATGAAGTCTAACACTGTGGGACACTGCTGTCACTGTATTACCAGAGAGATGAAGAGCCAAACATTTTTCAGAATAGAATCACAATATGAAAAACAGATCAAATATGCATGACCCAAATATACTTCTGCATGACTGGTCAGTATTTATTAATACCCTGAAAAGGTAAAACTTGCGGTCATCCTTTTGGCTGACTTTCTCTTGTAGTTTGAGGATCAGGGCTTTGAGCTGCTCGACGCAGGATGAGCTGATGAGAGGTTCAGCTGCTCTGATGTCTGACACTAACTCATTCACATCAGTCCTAGAGAGGGAAAACACTACACTTACTATAAAGATGTAGACTTGTTTATCAGATAAATAGGTACCCTTACGAAAAATAAGTTTATTCAAGTGTGCTATTAGTATACTTCTTTTAAACTAAAAATAGGAAAGAATGCTTTTATTTTACTTTTTATGTCCTCTTAAGAAATATACTTAAAATGACATTTAAGTATACTTGATTTATACTTACAAAAAGTCTAAATATATTTGAGCTATACTCCTAGAATCTGTGTTTTCATTATTATACTGAAGAGGGCGCTAGTACACATCTTCTGCACAGAATTACAAAAAACATAAAGTGAGGAAGAATGAACATGATCATCTGACATGAAACAGCATCAAAACAACAGCATCAAAACTGTAACGTTATGGAATAAAATGTAGACCGATGAAGAGGTAATAATTACAGTCAAGGGTTGGGGTGTTGATCGACTCCATCTAAGTTTTGATTATCATTCTGAATCCAACTCATAGTCTTTTTTTTTTTTTTTTGCAGCTTTTTGTTCAAAATGTTATTTCTTTATTTTTTATGAAACTTACCCACATTAAAGTGTTTAAAAAAAGAATGCATGAAGCTAGAATAAAATGTTTTTGTTTCCAAGCAGATACCCTGTTCTTTCTTTAGATGTTTTGTATGTTCAGATATTCATGTGACAAAACATATACACATTAAAACCTAAATAGGGACATAGTAGTATACTTAAAGTTTGATGTAAAGTTTACTTAAAGAAAACTTATGAGTATACTTGCAGTATAAAACTACTAAACTAGTAGTTTACTGAGACTATACAAAGTGTACAAAGTATTTAATTAATAAAGTATCAATAAACCTATAAATTCACTTTTAGTATAATTGCAGTACAAACTACAAACATGGAGGTAAACTAGTAGTGTACTCAAAGTTTCATATTTTTATACTAAAAAGTATACTTTTATATACTAGAAAGTGGGCCAATTTAGTCTTAATGAGTATTGAAACATGACATTTAAATGTATACTACTAGAACACGGATATTTGTATACCTGCTACATAAAGTACTTAAAATATACTTAAAGATAAACTTAAAGTATACTTATTTTTGGTAAGGGTATTCAGTTATATATAACTGTAAACAAGTAGAACAGTATTTTAAAGTGTAACTAGACATCACAAAACGGAAGAATGTTCATTGTAACGTTAGTTGGACAGTCATACTTACTCTGGAGTCAGGTTTAACAGATCGATGGATTTCGTTCTGAGCTGCCCCCCTTTCTCATAGTCCAGGAATATTCCTGCACAGCAACAAAACAGGCGAATCAAACGAACTTTCGATCAAATTATTTCAATATAAAACTGTAAATATGTATATTACCTGGTGGGTAGTATCGTATGTGTAGCCGTTTTAGTCTCATCACGCCACTGAAGACTGTGTCAACAAACCGTTACTACGGTGATGAGATTCAAGTGCTGCGTACCGCGCATGCGCACGTTCTGCATGTTTTGTTTGTTTCTTAAAAAAAAAAATGTTTTAGCCCACGCGCGAATACACCTCGTAAAATATTTTTGTATGTTTTTTTATGAAATCGAGTTTAAATAATTGCTAATAAGATCACAATATGATACAATTATGAAACTTACAATATTACATAATATTTACGCCACACTGAAGATTAGTTAAGTGCCTTATTTTTAAATCTTCTGAATATTCTCAAGCTTCTGTGGTCATATAGGCCTAGTTTGCGTAATTATTTATAGCTGCTCTGAAACAACACATATAGTAAAAAGTGCTTTAGAGATAAACATGAATTAATAGAGTTAAATAATCTGAATCTCTAAATCTTTTTTTTTTTAATCAACACTAACAAACATACGCACAAAACAACATTTAGGTCTTACACACTCACAGATCAAAGTCTCCATCATAAATACATTCATTTACCCACCTTGCACAGCTCCTTGTGTGGAAATCAGGGACTGAACTTGGCTTACTTTACTCTGCACAGCAAAAACACCAACAGATACACCAGACCAACAGGACATAAAATGAGAGACATAATCTAGTGGTAGAGAAAATACAGACAGACAGACAAGAATGAATTTCTGGAAGAAAATGAAGAGGTCGGACTGGGTCCTTTCCACTGCTTTGCTCTCTATTTATGGTTTCTTTGCCAACTGCAGACCGGCAGAGCCTTTCCTTACGCCTTACTTGGTGGGACCCAAAAACATCTCAGAGGAAGTGGTGAGTATTGGGTTTTGTTTTGTTTTGTTGGCTGAGAGATTGTTTCAGGGTTCAGACAGATACCAAAAGTGAGAAACAAGCACACACAGTACAATTTACACCATAATATACTAAACATTTATTATTTAAAATACTCCCGTTACAATGAAAATGATGAAGGATGAATGTGTAGTGTTGACTAGATTTTGTAAGCTAGATATATTTTAATAGGTGCCTTCGAAAACATATTTCCTTACTCAAAGCTTTCTCTGGGGTGAAAAGCAATTATATAATTAGTTCTAAAACCCCAGAATCTTCTAATTAAACTAAAACTAGTCAAAATATTGGTTAACGACAGTACATTAATGTTCTCCATTGATTACTACAATAGCGATGCCTCACTCATGCTACACGTGCCTTGTGAGTCTTATCTCTGACGAAATATTCCCTGAAGTAGGCACACTGATTTCAAATCATTAACCTAAACATTTCCTTCTGTTTCTTATCCAAATGACCAAAAACAATCTTCTTTCCACTCATCCAGGTAACAAACTACCTCTTCCCCATCTGGACGTACTCATATCTGGCATTGCTCTGCCCAGTCTTCCTATTAACAGATTTGCTTAGATACAAACCTCTAATAATAACTCAAGGTCTTTTTCTTGTCACAAATTACATCATTCTGTGCTTTGCTACTAGTTTAATGGCTCTGACCTACCTACAGTTCAACTTTGCAATGGTCACCTCCACCGAAGTGGCCTATTTCTCATACATCTACAGTGTTATTCCTCCCGAACGCTACCAACGGGCTACAGGGTACGTTCGCAGTGCCATGCTGACGGGATTTACCTTTGGAGCCACATTAGGACAGCTATTACTTTCACTGGCTGACACAAGCTACTTCCATATAAACACTATTACTCTTGGTATAATGTCAGTGGCTTTCTGTATTTCTTTGGGCCTGCCCATGCCTCAGCAAGGAATGTTTTTTAAGAAGAAGGTGGAGATGTCTACGGACACACTGAATGAGGTTACAGATGCATTTGAGGGAGAAACAGATCTAGCAAAGCAGGCTACGGGAGCATGCTGTTATTGGGGGAACCTGAAAGCCTCCGGAAAACAAATGTGGGAGAGTCTCATGGAGTCCTACTCCTCCAGAAGACTGGTGCAGTGGTCCCTCTGGTGGGCTTTGGCTACAGCTGGATATGGACAGGTCTTTAACTACGTTCAGCTGATGTGGGACCACATTGAGCCCTCAAGTACATCCTCTGTGTATAATGGAGGAGTAGAGGCTGTCTGTACACTTGTAGGTGAGGCATTTTGTGGAGTATTTTAATAAATAAAAAGGGCATTTTCATGGCAGTGCAATAGAAGAACCATTTTGGGTTGCCCAAAGGAGCTTTCAGTAAAACATTTTGATGATTTACACTCTTAATATTATTCCTTTTTTTTCATTAAGAACCTATAACATCCATGGAAAATTTCCATTATTCCTTTTTTTCAAAACGATGTTCTTTGAGGAGCCCAAAATCCCCTTTTTGAAATTGAGTTTCTTCTGTTCAACAAAAAGGGAGATATTTTGAAAAATGTTGGTAACCAAACAAAAGTTGGTTCTTCCATAGAATTGGGGGGGGGTACTATGTGTCAATAAAAGACAGAAATTCATATAGGTTTGAAACAAAATAAGGGTGAGCATTTTTATTTTTAGGTGAATTATCCCTTTAAGAGTATAAATATCATTTTTCAAAATAAAGAACCTTTTTTAAGAACAGAAAGTTTTCATGGATGTTAAAGGATTTTCACTGAACCATAGATGCAAATAAAGAAACTTATAAAGAGTGTATCTGAGACTCAATGACTTCATTAACCATAAACAGATATCAAAAGTGTAATAAATCCTTTATCTTTCTAGTGAAAGATATCAGAATACGCCGAGCCGAACCAATCCTGCTTTATCCGCTAATCATACATTGACTCATAACATGCGTTGTGCAAAAGACTTCTAATGCTTAATTGTTATGCAGTTTGCACAGGAATTCAGCAGCCCAGTATGTGTGGGGGAAGATAATTTAAGCAATTACACCAGCAGGGGTTTGGTTAGTAGTCACTTTAATTACAGCAGAAGAGAATATCTCTCAGTTTTGATGCCTTGACAAGAACATTCAAACAAAGGCAACATAAATGAGTTCTGAGTGCCACACAGAATACAAATGCAGCTTAAATGCATTTCCTCAATTTAATTGTTGCCTTTTGCATGCCTCTTCTTTGTTCACAGATTTGACATCTCCCTCATTGTGATTCATGCTGTGATTGCTGCTTTCAGGTGCAGCGGCAGCTTTCTCTGTGAGTTATATTAGAGTGCAGTGGGACGTGTGGGGCGAGCTCTCGCTGGGGGTTTTCTCTGCTATAGGTGCAGGGTGTGTCTTTCTCATGGGCCTCACCAGCAATATCTGGCTGTGCTACACAGGCTACGCTATCTTCAAAGCGTCATACATGTTCCTCATCACAATCACAATGTAAGTTAGTCATTACAGTGGACATAGGAAGCACAAGATATACAATGAAAAACAATACAGGTATTTTTCCTTGACTCTAACTTTTTCCTAACTTTGTTTGGCTGCAAGGTTTCAGATAGCAGTTAACCTCTCTATGGAATGTTATGCCCTAATTTTTGGCATTAACACTTTTGTTGCTCTTACACTTCAAACTATACTTACTGCTATCGTGGTAGACACTTCAGCCCTGGGACTGGACATTGTGACACAGGTAAGCTCTAACTAGACTGAACTTAAGGAATTATAAAAATGGAAATGTTTGAAACTTTACACAAAATGTAATCTTAAACCTTTTTTTATGCATTTGATGCACATGCTTAAATGTATGTTGCCAAAATGTAAGAAGACATTTTTCTAACTTGAAATGTAAATCAGTGACATTTGTATTACTGTATAACAGCTACTTACACAAAATTCATATAAGTATAATTTGTCCCTCTGTATCTGCCAATAACATGTATAAAAAAAGACATACCTGATAATGAACATTTTTATAATTATATTAATCATTTAAACTATCAATCAGATGACAGAAGGCCATATAGTAGACTGTGTACACATTTTTCAGAAAGCTTTGAACATGTTGATAATTTAGATGTATTAAATATGATACAGCAGGTTATAAAGATTTTTAAGAGTAACAGAAATCTATGCATAACATGAATTAAGGCATTCAGATGTGGCACGTCTAAATAAACCTATGAGTGTCTGTGTTACATTATATTTTAATTTTTCATCCTCTGTTACAGTTTGTTGTGTATGGAGGTTACTACAGCACCATCTCTGTGCTCTTCCTCTTACGAGGACTGTACACAGTTTGTACGCATTGTCGCAAATCTGCAGAAGAAACAAATACAGAGCGGATATCCTCTGCGCTTTAAGACAAATATGGATCAGAAGGACGGGATCTTGGTTCACAATCACCAGCACAAAATATTAAAGAACAAGTAGCATTTTAAGTTAAAATCACAAACCCAATGTTTTTCTGTCTTTTTTATGTTGTTATCAGAATACACAAAGTCTGTATTGTAATTGATTGTGTATTAATATATTTAACTATTCTGTTCTGTGATATCATTTCTTGTTTACGATATAAAATAAGTGATTTGCACTTAGCATACCAAACGCTAAAATAAAATAAAATAATAAAAATAAAAAGCCGTTTCTTGTATAAATTGGGCGTTTCGGAGACGGTGACGTTAAGCCTTTTAAACGAGTATCACGAGTCAGTTTATCTTAAGTATCTTATAAACAGAATTCAATTGTTAAAGAAACCCAGAACAACACCGCGTTACACGGAACGTCACTTCTGTAATACAACACCGGATGTTTTTGAAAGAAGCAGTTGGGAATAGCGGAAGTGACGTCAACTATTTGTAAAGTGGGAATTGCAGTCTAATAACTTTTTGCAAGAGCACGTTGTTATTACTCACATTTAATATTTAATATTGCTAGACATGTTGCATTTTATTTTAGTAGGCATTACAATGACGTTTCATAGTCAAAGAAATTATAACAAATAAATAAACGAGGCAGTGTAAGTAATTGTAGTCTGATAAATCTAATTAACTTATATTAAATGTATTCTAAATAAATAAATAAAAATTATAAAAGAAATACATACTTATTATTTCTGCAGTAAATATAGTTAAATAAGTTATTTTACATTTATATTGTGAGCCTCATAACAAATACAAAAAATAAACTAAATAAAATGAAAAAGAAGAAAGAAAAAAGATAATCTGATGTCCTCTCTTCCATAAATATTCTGGGGCTTTTATTTAAAAAAAAAATACAAATTAAGTACTTTGTCTCGGCAGAAGCACTACAAGGAAAGAGCGCGCTCTGCTGTAAAAAAAAAAAACTACACTTCCCACAGTTCCACGGGTCAGTGTTGCGTAACTCTCGGAACGTCTTCCAGGAGAAACTCTGGGCCCAGACGACTTGGCAGAAACATCAAACACCTCAGTTCTGAATGACACAAAATCCAACGGAGTTGCATAAACTCGTCCTTAACGAGGAGATCATCGCTCGCAGGCGCTCGGAGGCTGGCTGTGAAAGAGATTCACGGTGGATTTGAGAACGGAAGATCGCGAGGGCCTATCAAACATGTCCTCTTCCTCGCAGGCGTCTTCCAGGCGGCAGTGGTGCTACCTCTGCGACCTGCCGAAGATGCCGTGGGCCATGATATGGGACTTCAGCGAGGCCGTGTGTAGAGGCTGCGTGAACTACGAGGGCGCAGACCGGATCGAGCTGCTGATCGACGCGGCGCGGCAGCTGAAGCGAACACATGTGATGCAGGACGGCAGATCTCCGGGTCCGCAGCCCGCCGGTAAACACGCTCCCGCGGGGAAGGACGGTCCCGTGGAGACCGGCAGACCGCCCTCCGAGCGATATGAACGGGGAAGAGGAGAATACATGTCTGCCAGGCTGCCCAACGGGCTTCCCAGACTTGAAGACGGAGGTCCGCCTGAGGTGAGTAGACAGAGTCCCACCGCCAGGAGGACTTTAGTGGGGGCTGTGCCACCCAATTTAATGGCGCAAGGGCTTGTCGGAGCCCCTCATGGCCTGCTGGCCGCCATGCCGGGTCTGAACGCCCGAGCCGGAGGCGCCCCCTTAACCATCTCTGCCCCCATGTTGAACGAGCTCAGTAAGAGACAGGCCATGAGCATGGGGATGAATGTGGGTGTGGCGTCTTTCATGAGCCCGGAATTTGAAAAGGAGCTCAAGGAGAAGCAGAGAAACGTTGAAGCCCTTGCCGAACTTTCCGAAAGCGTCCGGAACCGTGCTGAAGACTGGGCTGGACGCCCAAAACACATGCGCGAGGCCTTGCACACCCTTTCCGGCTGCACACCGTTCAATTTGCGCTTTAAGAAAGACCACGGCTTGATGGGAAGGGTGTTCGCTTTTGACGCCAAGCTGATGGTTGAGTTTGAGCTGAAGGTGTTCATCGAGTATCCGTGTGGATCCGGTAACGTGTTCCCCAGCGTCTTAGCACTGGTCAAGCAGATGTTCCACGACTCTCAGAAAGACACCGGCAAGGTCATTAACTCGGGGTACAAATACGTGGAGTATGAGAAAAGGCACGGCACGGGCGACTGGCGCCTCCTGTCGGAGCTGCTCAGCGATGGAGTGCGGGCGTTCAAAGACGCACCGGCCCCGGAATCCCTCCCGCAGCCTTACCTGGACCCCAGCTGCTCCATGCTACCCACCGCGCTCTGCCACATCGGACGTCCCACACAGCCAAGAGTGCGCCGACGCAAAGCCTCGCCCGAGCCGGACGGAGCAGAGAGGATGACCTCTGAGGAGATGCGCCAGCTCTGGCCGCTTGGCGCGTTTCCCGGATTGCCCGGCCACATGCCCGCAACCTCTCTAGCCAGCGTGGGCCAGCCTCCAGAGGGCATGGGGGCACACGGTAGCGACCCGTCGCCCATCTCGGCGCTCATGAGTGTGGCTGACAATGTCGGCACAGCCACCCAAGCCCTTAAAGATGCTCCGGGCAGCAGCAGCGGTGCCCACTCAGCCAACGCAGGGCGGCAGAACAGCACAAGCCCTTCACCCACAGGTGCTCAGCGGCGGCTGGCGTCACGCAACGGAGAACCATCAGCAGGCAGCAGCACAGGAGGACCGACCACGACCGTCACCGCGTCCCTCTCTGACCAGAGCGCCGTCATGGGAGGCGAAGGCTCGGGAGGAGCTGGAGGAGGAGGAGGGGCTCCTCTGTGCTGCACCATCTGTCACGAGCGTCTGGAGGACACACACTTCGTCCAGTGTCCGTCGGTGCCCGGACACAAGTTCTGCTTCCCCTGCACTCGGGACTTCATCTGCAGACAGGGCTCAGGGAATGAGGTGTACTGCCCCAGTGGAGAGAAGTGCCCTCTCGTGGGCTCCAACGTGCCATGGGCCTTCATGCAAGGAGAGATCTCTACCATCCTGGCGGGCGATGTGAAGGTGAAGAAGGAAAGAGACCCCTAACGGCCAGCAGCAGGTTTGATAACACGCTTTCTGTTCATAAAAACAGCAGCAGCATGTTTACTGTTTTCAACATTGATAACATGTTTAATAAGCATCAAATCAGCATATTAGAATGATTTCTGAAGGATCATGTGACACTAGAGACTGGAGTAATAATGCTGAAAATCCAGCTTTGCATTGCGCATTTAAACATATATTCACATAGAAAACCGGTATTTGAAGTTATATTCTTATTACTGATTTTACTGTATCTTTGATCAAATAAATGCAGTCTTGATAAGCATAATATTTCATTTTACCAACCCCAAACTTTTGAATGCCATTATGTATGTTAAATATATATATAATTAATAAAACAATGCAAAATCTTTCTGTTTACAGAACTCAAACCTCACTCTGATGGAGGTGCGATCCTGAGCCCTAAAGATGGCCGCTGTGTTGGTGTGTCCCACAGCACTGAAGAGACGGCTCCTGGCGGGCAGGTCCTCTTCCTCCATCCACCCAGGCCTCCTCTTGCCTTTCGCTGTCTTTCAATCCTCCTTTTCCTTCCCTCCACTGTCTCTGTTTCGGCTGAGACGATGGAGAATCCAGCTATTTTTCTCCTCCGAGATGCCCACGTATTAAACCCTCCAGCACTTATTTCAGATTGGTTGGCCGCGCGTCGAATCTTCTGCAGCGCTTTATGAACTTTTAGTCTGCAAACCAAAACCAGGTTCACCTACCGTGTTGTATTGACTATGAGAAGATTTAGGGGGTAAAAAACACATTTCAAATGTCCAGTGGGGTGATTTCCCAGAATGTGCTTCAATCCACCAGACAGATGCAGATTGTACAGCGGGAAGCGTGTTTGGAAACGCAGCTTCCTTTACAATCACAGAACTGCACCGACTACAGGCCCGCTCTTGTCTTAGCTGTCGTCTATGCTGCATAAAACTGTTCAATAGTCCAGGAATATTACTAAGTGCTAAAAGCCCTTCCTTCAGATTGCTTCTTGATACAGCATGTATATTAGATAGCTTTATGTTTTTTACTCCGTGTGGATTGTACGAGAATTATCCCTTTCAATGGTTATAGATGTGCAATCTCTAGATTTGATACTATGTTGCTCTATGTACCACTAAGTCTTTGAATGAATAGAAAACCAAAGATAGACATGCTGAATATTGTAGTATCATATGATGCTATAACATATATTTTTGTGGTAAAATGGTTTTGTGGATTTCGTCGGATAACAAGGACAGATATGGGTTATGTTTTACATTGGGAACGTATATTTAAACCTTTATGGGTAGACACTCAATGAATTTTTATTACAAGTAAGCAGATCACTATATTTTCTATAGTAACCCATTGGCTTTTAAATCCTTGGAGGTGATGACTTGTTTAATATTATGACAACAGATCCACTCTGTTTTTTTTTTGTTTGTTTTTTACAAGTATATGGTCCAGATTGTTTTCTTTCTTTCCATTTTTACACGTCGAAGACATACTTTGACAATTGTTTTCATGTAAAAGATATGAAAGAGCCAGCATCTGTTAGTAGACATGTAGTCTTGTTATACAGCGGCCCCAAGCCTATTTGGACACTTCCAGATATTTTTGGGAGCACTGTAGGTTTGGTTCTCCATGTTTTAAGTCTTGTTTTATGACATTGGAAAATATATGACTAAGTATATAAATGCACAAGTACTGTTCTGTAAACCTTTGTTTAATCAGCATTTATGTTACAGCTTAAATTGTATTTAAATTAAATTGGACTTTTCACAAACCCTCAGAGGCTACTGTTGTTCTTTTTAATTCTTCATTGGTGATAGTGATACACATGTTGGCAGAGGTCTGCAGAAATGCTCAGTTTTAACCCTCCGTGTGAGTTGATTTTTTATAGCTTAAATCTATTTCTGCTTCGTTTTTGAAGTGAACACATTGTTCACTGAATTAGCTTTGTCTACTTGATCTAATCCTTCAAATGATTTTCATTGTGTAACCCACAGTCAGCTTTACTGGCAAAACTTTCTTTGACTTGGAGAAAAAAAAACTTGAATTAGACTTCCAGCTGGAATAACATTTTTACAGTATATTTGGCACAGCGCGGTGTGGAAACAGTGTGACCTGATAAAGGTGGAACTGCACTGGACTTTGAATAGATGATTATGAAAGTGTGATTATGTGTAGACCTCACTGGGTTGTTTTATGTGTACAGGAGACTCCGAACTGTTCAAGGTTGGAACATGTTTGCTATTTCAGCCACTGCTTATCTGCTGTGTTTGTGGGCACAGAACCTGAGTATAGATTTCTTTACAGTGTTGTCATACATATGTGATGTTTGTTAGCAGAAAAACCAAATGATTTGATCAAATCTGTGACCTACTGTAAGGTCGGAATGGCAGGGCTCTTATTTACACCACTAAAAATTCTCAAATGTTTATTGAAATAAAATACTACAATTATAATATGATTTTAATATTATAAAAATGACATTATTTCCGTGAGTCAGCACAGTTCTAGTTTTCATTTAGTTTAACATTAAACAAACAGTAAAATACACACGACAAAATGACTAAAACTTTAACAGCATTTCAAATAAAGTGGAAAACAAAACTTGTATTTAAATTTTAAATCTATTTGCTGTAATGCTTAACTTTGTCCAGCAGATGGAACATTCTCCCAGCATTGCAACAGAAAGAGTTGATTTGGTAAACACATGGAATTAGATAACCAAAAAAGTAAAGTTCAATAAATAACATCAATATCACTGCACCTCATGGAACATGACAGAATTTAGTCTCTAAGTTGATGTTTTTCAAAAAATTCCATCAGCAGGACATGAGCAATGGTTTTATATATAATAACAACATTTCTAACGTGGTCATGCATTCTGGAACCTGAACAACCCACAAAGAACAACATTGTGTGTAAACTTACAGATACGCCTGCTTTGCAATAGAATTATTTAAAATGGGCCATATATGTTCTAACAGAATGGAATCAGCTTAATTATTGCTCATCATTGGACAGACGTGGAACATAATTCATTGACTTACAGCAAAGAAACAAACATGAAAGAATAGGCTAATAATGACTGATATAGGCCTATAGCCAGCTTTTATATTAGGCTACGATATTATTACATTCAAATAGCCTGAATATGGCTATAGCCTATTGCTTTCGTTCTTGCAAGACATGCTGCTTGCAAACCTGTTGATTTGAACAGATGTTCACACTTGCCTGTGGTCTGCATGTTAGACTGTTTGAAGACCTGCATGTGAATTCTCCGTGTTTTAGACTATCATTAAAGACTCGCTGCTGTTTGGCGACCTGTTGAACCTTAAGACACGTTTCTAATATTCTGCTTCCTCCATTAGCGTCACCCATTAAGACTATTGTTATCCAATTATAGAGGTGTTAATGACCGATGCGCCGCTGCATTGGCATGAGAAGCGCTGAGACAGCAGGAGGATGTTCAGATGTGTGTTCGCCAATACACCATCTCAAGACACTGCAGGGATCACTGCTGAGAAGAAAAGCGTGCCGAGCACCAGATAGACATCTAGACACCTTTTTGTCGGCTATTTTCATTTTGATCGTGCACCCAAAAGGCATTAGAATGGGAACATATGCATGGAAAAAATCAAGTCGCAAACATTCTGATCTTATGCTGGCTATCAAATAAGTTAAACAACTGGCTAATCGAGAATTGAAGGAATTCTGTGAATCATTCTACAGTAGTTAGCTGCATGACTCTTTTAGATAGACATTTGGAGCACAAGGGTTGTGGGAACATCCCATTAAGTTGCATTTTGGGGGTCAGGTCTCTCCTAATCCTGTCGACCCCCTGCCAATTGATCAATTACATCTCCATTCATTAGCCATTAGGAAATGCATTGACATTGTGATGCTCCTGTCTGCGCCTAACAACAGATGTGTATTCACGTGCTACAGTCTCGCATCGCTGCTGCTGCTGCTTCAAGCCAAGGCTCATTTCAAGCCAAGAACAGTTTATTCACAATGATATTTTGTGATATTTCTGTTCACATTGATTTCGTAATTCGAATCCGCGCTTGTGCAAGAAAAATGTGCAAAGTTTGACCAGGATAAACTCGCACATAGCCTAGGCTAATGGCAGTGTGTTTGAAACAAAATAAGAAAAATACCCTAATTCAAATGAATATAATATACAATAAAATCGTCAAAGTAAGAATTAAAACGAAAATTAAATATTCGGAAATGCATATTCTGTTCTAGTAAGTGTATTTAGATTCTGTTGTATTCTGCTTTTTGTCTGTTTAACGCACATGCCCTCGTGTTTGAGAAAAGACGGCATCTTTTTATACCTCGAGAATGAATCACCTTCGTTCGCTGACTGTGACCGAGCTGAGAGTGAAAGCCGAGGGGATTTAACAACTTTAAAACTGGCACCTCAGATTACTGATGTGGACCCCTGCCGTGATGAGTTTAAGACCTGATGAGTTTATACCACCCTGAACACATCACTGATGACAGAAAAACATTAAATGATTGACTGATGACACAAATCAAAAGCAAGACTATTCACGCCATCGGTCATGAAAAAACCTTAGTTGAGAGTAAAGCCAAATAACTTCACACAGCATATCTATCTATCTATCTATCTATCTATCTATCTATCTATCTATCTATCTATCTATCTATCTATCTATCTATCTATCTATCTATCTATCTATCTATCTATCTATCTATATATCTATCTAAGAACATGCATAGGCTATATATGTTATTATGTAAACAAAATAATACTGAAGACTCTCTTGTTCTTACCTCATATATATATAATGCAAAATGTAGCTACACTGCAAAGAAGGCACAAAGTATTTACAAAGCAAATGCACTTTTATGGAGCTTGATAATATATAGGGGCTCAGATGGGACAGAGCACATCCCATTAAATCTGGCTTTTATGTGGTTTTGTATTTTTACAAGAATTTTGAGTAGGCACAGAGCAGCCTGACTTATCTGTGTAAAGAAATGCTCCCATCCTTCTGTAAGTTACAGCAGAGGCCCTTTTCCATTTCATTCAATTCCGTTCATTTTCATTCTAGGCCTGAAGTTTTCTGGGATGACAATTGAGATGGATGCATCGGCCGGCCAATATACAGAACAGCAGGGGGCAGGGGAGACCTTTAGGGACGTCTTCCTGAGTCCCGGGGCCTGTTGGGCGGTCCCTCACCTGCGCCTGTTTAAAGCCTGAGGTGAGGCTTTCCTTCATTACTCACCACAGAGACCTGACGCAGGCTCCACGACAGCTTCACTTTGGACTTCTCTGGATTACTTGAAAATGTTTACAGGTCCTGCCATGCAAAAAAACAGCAGCGGAGTGAACCAAGTTAACTTATCATGAGAAAACACCTCATGATCCACGGAACTGAAGACAACAGCCGAGCTTAACTTTTCAAAACTTTTTAATACAGTTCATGCTGTAAAATTCAGTGGAACTACAAAGTGTGTCATCTTGTGGGGCGTTGTTTTTTAAGAAAACCTTAAAAAAAAAATTTTTTTATATAAATTTAGTCTCCTGTCAACATCACATTTCTCACAAGTTACAACTTTATTTGGGGATGTTGAGCTCCGTGAAGATGGAATCTCACGAAATTCCGGAATGGAATGCTTTCTACAGTGAGGCAAGTGAGGTAAGATCAAGAGAGTCTTCAGTATTCTTTTGTTTACATAATAACATATATAGCCTATGCGTGTTCTTTAGATAGATAGATAGATAGATAGATAGATAGATAGATAGATAGATAGATAGATAGAAAAAAATGTGAAGAAAACATTTAAATAATACATATAAATGTTTGTACAATAAAAATGATGTATTGTAATATCTGCAATCTACATGTTAATCTTACTTATATCTTATACTTACCTAAATATATTATATTTAATGGTCGACACATTACATTTCAGTTTTAATTTCACATTACAGTTGTGTACCAATTTTACATTTCATTAGATCCAACAGAAAACTTTCTATGAGAATTCTATGAAACATATAATAGTTAATTTATCAAGTAGTAATAACGTCATATTTTCGTCAAATTTGTGCGTTTGCGTTTATTGTTATTTTTGCGCACAGCTACTTTGTGAGATATTGATATTCATTCTTAGAAATCTGAGATCTCTTTTAAAAACATCCATCCATGATGTCAGTTTAACTAATAATGAAATTTATATAAAATTAAATGAAGTGCTGTACTCTTTATAACGTATACTGTATGTCTGTTTATAAACTATAAGATTTTGCTTTTGAGTTGATGAGAGACATTAATGTCCTGTGGTTTCTCCCTTTTAGATGTACTCCTCTCCGAGCACCATGAACTCAATGAGCAGCTTGAACAGCTACATAAATCTGAACTCGGCCTGTTCCACATCTAGCATGAATATGGGCTATCCCAGCGCAGGTCTCAACAGCAGCCCATTGAGCAGCATGGGTGGAGGCCCCAACCACATGAGCCTGTCCCCCGTCGGCTCCTCTCTGAACCACAGTTCTCTGGCCCAGCTGGGCTCTTCTGCCTCCTCCCTGGGTACCCTCTCGCATTACCAAAGCATGGGTCAACCAATGTCCCAGATCAGCTACCCCTCCCCTACCTCTCTCAACCGGACTAAGGAGATGCCCAAGCCGTACCGTCGCTCACTGACCCATGCCAAGCCACCGTACTCCTACATATCCCTCATCACGATGGCCATCCAGCAGTCCAACAGCAAGATGCTGACGCTCAACGAAATCTACCAGTGGATCATGGATCTGTTCCCGTACTACCGTGAGAACCAGCAGCGCTGGCAGAACTCCATCCGCCACTCTCTGTCCTTCAACGATTGCTTCGTCAAAGTGGCACGTTCCCCCGACAAGCCCGGCAAGGGCTCCTACTGGGCGCTCCATCCCAATTCTGGAAACATGTTCGAGAACGGCTGCTATCTGCGTCGCCAGAAGCGATTCAAGCTTGAAGAGAGATCTGGCAAAAAGAGCTCGGCGAAGTCTCAGGAGGGCGGCAGCAGCTCCAAGGGCGGCCACAGCGGTGAGGGGATTCAAGAGGAGCACAGTCCCGCCACCGGCTCCGAAGGTGCCGATTCGGCCCATTCCGACAGCTCCCATGCCTCGGAGGAGCAGCAGAGGAGCCTGGTGCAGCTGGATTGCCCGTCTCAAGCCCAGAGTCTTTCGCACAGCTCGCCAGTGCCAATCCCGTCTTCAGTGTCCTCCTCCATGCCCCCGTCCAGCTCGCACCTGCACTCTCAGGGAATGGGAGGCAGCCCTCACCTGTTGACAAGCCCCATGCAGCACCTGGATCTGCAGAACGACCCACTGAAGTCCATGGACCCCCACTACAACTTCAACCATCCGTTCTCCATCACCAACCTCATGTCCAACGAGCAGAAGATGGACCTCAAGTCGTACCAAGACCAGGTGATGGCTTACAACAGCTACACCACAGCTTCTCCGGTGGCCACCAAACAGATCTATGAGAGCGCCAGTCCGTCCGCCATTGACTCTGGTGCCTACTACCAGACCCTCTACAGCAGGTCTGTCCTCAACGCCTCCTAATGTGTTTACCAGCCATGTGAACTCTACAGACTCTTAATGGCAGGACTCTTACATCTTCAACACCGAGATTGCTTTGCCATTGATAACTAAGCTTCGGTTCCTGCACTCTTAAAAATAAAGGTGGTTTTTACGAGTGATGCCACAGAAGAACCATTTTTGGCTGCTCAGAGAGCTTTTCAGTGAACAGCTCTTGAAGTTCTCAGTGTGAAGAATCTTGAAGGTGATAAAGGATCCATGGCAATAAATAACCTTTATTTTTAAGAGTGTGCTGAGAAAAGTGCTTTTACCAGAACCAAGGAACGAGTTCCGATGCTTTATATATCCAGAAACTAATTTAATTAGCATATATAACAGGAACTAAACGTTCTGGTTTCGGATGTAACACAGAAGATGCATACAAATGATGCCACGTGTATATACTGTTTTGGAGAAGCACAAGTCAGGCATTTATTTATGAAGGGAAGAATTTAATATATCTCGCATGATTTTGTGTTGTGAAGTTACGTTAACAATGTGATAATAAGAGGAGGTGAGCGTGATTGCGGAAGCATTTGAGTTCAGGTTACTGCTGTGAGCAGGTGTTACTGTGTTACAGGGAAACCCTCCTGTTTTGTGTTACAGCATAACGCATGTTCAGTCGAAGTGCATACAGTGTACGTGTACGGAGAGTGTCTATCATTATGCTTGACCCATAGAGAAACTGAAGAAATTACTTTTTTATACTTGGCCATGAAGTCATTTTGTATATTGCGAAGAGTTTTGTGTTAAGTTTAGATTGAGAAGTTTGACAAAGACAGATAAAACTGTGGTAAATCCAACTATCTTTTTTTTACAGACTTCCCTTTTTAGAAATACTGGCATTAGCATTCATGAAAAAGAGGTTGACCATGTTTCGCTGTTATTGTAGTGTCTTCAGCTGAAGCTGTTAGTAAGATCAGCAGACAATGCACTGTAAGGGCCATTTCCATACAATACTTGCACTAGTGACCTCTCTGTTCTTCACTGCTGGGGGGGGGGGGTCGTTTGTTACAGCAATGCTTTGTAACTACCTTTTTATCAGAAAATCCTACAGACCCTATTGAATTTGCCATGATGTATTTTTGTAAGATCTCGTCATTTAAAATTCTCCCTCCAAGATTTCAAAGCCATTTTAATAATAAAAACTTTGTCTCAAGCCATCATGTCATTTACGAATTTCTTGCAAGTCTTTTTGTCATTTGTAAGAAAGCAGGTCAGAATTGGTGTTCTTGTACTGTTTCATTTATTTAAACCCAGCTTTTTGGCCTTTGGGCTTATGAGATAATTGTTTTAATATATATATATATATTGTTTTATTTGGTTGATTGTTTCATGGTATGTTCTTAAAGTTTATGTTCTTTTCTTATTAAAAAAAACACTTCACACATCCTTTGTTCTTTTCATTATTATATAATTTTAAAGTAAAAATGTGACTATTGAAGGTTTTCTGAGTACATTTAAATATATATATAACCTAGTGATAAGTCTTTGAACAGTACACTGACCCATAGACATGAACAGTGTAGTTTTACAGGTTTGCGTGTGATTTTTTGTAATTTGTATGACTATACTAAAATACACCAAATTGAGTATAAACTGTACAATCACATGAAAAAATGCCACCTAGCTTTCCCCTAAGAGGTTCATACCCTAAGGTACTAATATGCACCTTTTAGTATAATGATAAGGAATAAAGTTGTCCATTTTCGGATTTATTTTATTTTGTTTTATTAAAAAATTTTTGTAGTGCCGAAATAATCAATATAAGCAGTTCTTTTTATTGCACAACTAGAGAATAATTCAGAATTGTAAGATTTAGGTAAATACACTTTGGCCCATTTGAGACCAGTTATGTATATTTTGCCATAATCAACATAATTATTGGGTTTGACATAAATGTGTGGAATTAATGCAGCTTGAGTCCTGCAGTCAAATTGTTTTGCTGATGATATGACTTGTATTGCAAACTTTTGTATTAAGTTAGAAATTAGAAGCATGTTCACTCACTGTATGTATAAATAAAACAATTCACAATCTGAAGAGTGACATTTCAAAGACCCTTACTGTAAAATGAGCGTGAGCAATATAATAACCACGTTGCAGACATGTTCCATCTGCCAGGATAATAACCCTATCATCTTTTATTGTCCCAAGAGCATCCGGCAATGAATCATTTATACCTCAAGGACCAAAAAAAGTTCACAGAATCATTTTTAAACATGCATTTGATTGTTTCTTCTATTTTGGTGTGAAATATCCCACCTTGTCTCTTTTTGTCTCGTTACTTCTCTCTTGTGAGATTGAACTCTGAAGCCACGGTTCAGTTCAGTTTTTTTTTTTTTTGCTTTATCACAGAGAGCTGTGAAACCCTTCTCTCTTGTCGCCTCACTCTGGAGAGCTTTTTCAAAGGTATAGCAGATTGCATGCAAAAACGAGGGAAGGATGAAAGATAGACCGGGCTGGGGAAAGAGAGAGAATGTAAAGTAGACTCTGCCCTGGGTCTCCTGGTGGGAATCTATAGCAGCTATTTCTTCATGAGAAACACAGAGGGACCTTGCTGCTGGGGCTCTAACCTGATAAGATACGCCAGTACACCGCTGATATGGTTTCCACAGTGACACAATGGTAAATTAAGGACAAGGGACAGAGGGCCCTTCCCATCATGACTAAACTGGGACGTACCTTTTCCTTTGTGACCTAATTAAAACTTGGTTGGTTGTTTCAGTCTTAAATAGTTGATTACAAGATACGCACTCTATGGTCCAAACCTGTATGACCTACTTTCTTCTGCAAAAACTGTTTATTAAAGTCAGTAGGGTCCTAAATAAAACTGGAACCTTTTCAGAATACATTTCTTTGGGTTCCACAGATGAAATAAAAAGTCATACAGGTTTGGAAAATCACGAGGGTGGTTCGATTTTTGGATGAATTGTCCCTTTAAAAGCAATGCCAAAAATAGAAAGCCTTTTTGTTAAAGTACACTTTATTATACTCTTTATTACAGAAAGAAAAAATAATATACGTAAGTGTGAACTCAGTGTAATGTTTTTGGACACTTAATTGCATGTTATTTACAATTAAATGAAAATGTGTCAAAGGTAAAAATAATATTAAATTAAAAAAACTTAATACTGCTTTTTTTAACCCACTTATGTTTCCTTATATGCAATTTCATAATTATGTCTATTGTGTTTTAAATATGGTTGAGTCTGCTGCTGAATGTACTGACAAGCGTCATTTTCATTGAATATGTGTATGCATGACATACAGCTTTCAATAGAAACAACAAAAACAAATGCACGTTTGTAATGATGAAGCTGCAAAAGATGTCAAATATATGAACTTTGAATAACACACTACCATTAAAATAAAAAGCTTTACATGTGCTTCAGTATGTTAGTCAACAGTTTATAAAATAAGCCAGATTTATTTTTTATTTATTTATTGAAAATTATTAAAACATGATTTAAAATGCACTTTAGGGTAAAAAGTGCACTTTTTAAAAGTGAAAGTGTCTCTTTTTAAGTGCACTGGTGGCCATTCATTTAATGAATATATTATATAATTCATTATAAATGCATTCATGATTTGAAGCACACTGCAAGTGCACATTTGATACTATTAAGTGCACTTTTTTTTTTTTTTTTTTTTTTTTTACAAGCAAGATAATGTTCACCACAATATTAGCCCTAAAAGTATCATACAACAAACCAGAGTGTTTTCATTCACACTGCTGTTTTTAAAGTGCAACAGGTGCTACACAGCACTTGTGCAAAAACATGGCACTTGTTGAGTCTGTCTTTTACTGGACACTATGAAGGTGAGTAATAACTTCCGTATTAATGCAGGCTGTTATGAGCCATATTCTGCTGATAGGACACCAGACGCTGATAAGAGACATTCATGTATAAAATCACTTTCATCTCTATTGCTTCCTTACTCTTGCCACGTTTCTGATTAGCTCCATCCTGTTTTTTAAAGTGAATCGAGCAAATGCAATACAGTTCACCCTCATGTTGTTTTCTGGATTCAAAATGTGTTATTTTGGGTTCCCAAGATGAAATAAAATGTCATACAGGTTTGGGAAAAAGGTGATTTAATTATAACATATTTATAAATTCATATTCAGGTGAACTTTCCATTTCAAAAAATAGTTGAAGCATTATTTTTTTCTGTTAAACACTGTAAAGCTGCTTTGACGAGCTATAAATAAAGGTGACTTGACTTGACTGGTCATTTAGCCTTTACTGAATTAAAACTTGCTGTACATTTTTATACAGGGTATAACATCTTTCCTTAAAAGTTGGATAATGTTAGTACTTTTTTTTTTAGAATCTTTTTTTCCTACTCTGTCACGCTTGTGATTTTCCAGTTCAAAAATGACCTACAAAAAAATAGCTTATACATTTTTCATTATGCTCTTAAAAAATCTTTAACTCAAGTTTGGTGTTCCAGGTAAGAAAAATGACCAACCTTTTAAACATTGCTTGTACATGACTCCTTTTCCTATCACCAAATCTTAACTTGTTTTCTTTCAGATAGCACGTTTTGTATTTATTTTGATCGAGAGCTTCAGGGTTATGAGTGAACGTTGCCAAAATGATTGACAAATAATGCCTTTTTTTCTTAAACCTGAACTGATCATTCAGTTCCAAAAAGAAATACAAATCCTGTGCAAACTGAAAGAAAACAATTTGGGAAAAAGCTGAATCCAAGATTTGGTAAAAACATAGCATATTTAGAGATTTACGAGCTATTTTTAAAATGTCATTTTTGACAGGAGACACCAAATTAGGTAAAAGATTTGAAGAAATGCACATGGTGTATTGGTGAAGTGAGAAAACTTAAACGGAGAGAAGGCAATGAGGAAAACGTGGTCATCCCAAAAGATGTGCTATGCAAATGAGGAGCGCAGCATCCTTAACTGGATCCTGTAGGAGGGGTGTGCTTTGTTGACTTTAGCGGGCGTTCTTTAAAGACGTGCTTATGGGCCTCGTGGAGTAACAACCTGTTCAAGCCACAGGCGATTGCTTAGGTGTCAGGTTTTTTTAAGGTGTGCCTTTTCTTTTCTTTCTTTTTTTTTTTTTTCTTGAGTGCTGGCATTTGAGTCATTTATGATGATAAACAGGCAATTTGCATATTACTCAAGTATTTGCATATGTACTTTTTCTGAAATGAAAAGTAGAAAGTGACTTTATTAGAATAAATGTCTGGTAAATGATGTGGTTTTGAGTGAACTGCTGTCACATTTTTTTATCTAATCAAGAATGAAACCAAATAATCAAGGTTGGTGGTGTAAAACTTTTAGAGTCAGTCATTGAAAAACCTATTTTGATTACGCGTCTCAATATTGCATGCGCTTTCAGTGTCTTTGCTCGTTTTGTCCTATTGCAGTTTTTCCAGGGTATTTTTACTTTCTAAACCATCCGTTAACTATTTTGAGCACAAGTTACTGTCACTCCATTGGCTCTCTGTCTACAACAGGTTTCGGTGAAGAAACTGAGCCAGCAAAAGAGCACAAACAAGAGCGGGAAAGAGCGAGTGTGTGTCACAGGGAGCATTCATAGTGTGCAGGTTAGAGGCTGATAAAGGGCTGGACTTTGCTCTATGGCATGCTGTGGGTGAAGGTAAAATGGCTGTTGATTAGGCCAGACAGAGACAACGACAGCCCAACAGCATGATTAAATTTTCCTTTCAGAGGCAGATTGATCTTGGCTTGATCACTGTGTCAACACAACAGAGAGCTGCTGTTCTCGTCACTGTATAGGCCTCAGAGCCGCAGTCAAATGCAGTCTGTCAATGGAGTCAGTTACCTTCAGCGCACACATTAGAGCCAGTCCTAGCTACACTTAAACACACTAAAATATTCTCTTCCTTTTTTTAGTTGAAATCAGAGGTGTAAAAGTACATAGACATTTACATAGGCCATAGGATTTGTCATTTTAAACAAAGTATCAAAACAAAAAAAAAACGTACTTTTTTTTTCATGAAATCAATCAGATGCTGATTGGATTTTCAAATTCGGTTATAATGTATATCCCAAAACCTTTTGAAATGGATTTATTTTAAAGTTATTTAAAAATAATTATCTGGTTTATTACTAATAGAGGGTATCAATTAAATGAAGTCATTCACAAAACAAATAGGTCAGAGACTTTGATGTTGAGGTGAATGTAGAGAGGCTTCAATTTATGATTTTGTGGCTTAAAAAAAAAACGTTTATTTGAAATTAAACGTATTTGATTAAATTGTTAGCGCAGTAATATTTAAAGCTGCACTAAGGAATTGTCTCTCTATCGCCACCTGTGGTTGAAATTGACAACACAATGTATTTCGTAAAAATAATAAAGTGTCATCTTAAGCTTTAAGTGCTATCTGCTGTTGTGGAACTGACTCTGATGCTTTACCTACTTGTTAGGGATTCTTTTTAGAAATGTTAGTGTTAAATACTAGCTAGCTAACTAGTTTAAACAACACTATTTTTTGTAGCAACAAATTGCACCCTTATAGGCTATGCAATATATTATCCAGACCTTTGATCTGTGTTCACGTTCTGTGTAAACAAGCAAGAGCCAGTGACGTAGGCATGGGATTTCACACAAAATATGATCCGACGGCTCAAAATTTAAATTAATATAATAAGCCCATCCTAATATTTCAGGAAAAGCAAGAAAAGAAATTCGAGTTTTTGTGTACTTGCTCAATGATGTAATTTTGTTAATTTTTAACTAAACAATCTAGTGTTGCTATAATAGCATGCAAAGTGTACTTAGACGGTCTGAATGAAACTGTAAATGCATCTTTAAGAAGTATTCAAAAAATAAAATGATTCATGTTTATATAGTAAGTGAGTGCTTTTCACCCTTGCTTTTAATCAGGTCAGGCTAAGTGAGTACATTTCTTATGTGTGTGCTTGACTTTCTGCTTGTAAAACTGACCAAACTATGTTGAAACTACTCTTTTGTGTTGAAGAAAAAGGTTTATATGGGCTAAATGTCACAGGGGGAAGGCTGAGATACGTGTGTGTGTGTGTGTGTGTGTGTGTGTGTGTGTATTAGCGCTTTGGTGATTTACGAATCCGTGAACGGTGCTTGTCAAGTCAGGCTGTGTTGTCTTTTGGTCTAGTCAAGACTGACACTTTCTTCCTGATATGTCCCCTTATGTCCACATGGACCCCAGATGTGCACAAACATTCCAGTTGAGTTCATTCCCATAGCGTCTTCAAATACACACACAAACCCTCAAACCTCACCTTTGACCTCTAAAGACACTTTCGGGATAAGATAACTTTACCGAATTGGTAAAAGACTTTGACTTATTCTACATGCTTAGGAATCTCCTTATTAGGATTGCTATTATTATTTTACATACAGCCGTATTTTATCTTCTTTCACGCCTCCATGAGTCACAAAACATTTCTCATCGTAGTGATAGTGTCTAGAGTACGCTGAGGTTAGTGGGTCTAAACAAAAAGCATTAGAGTGGAGTTTGACCAGAAGGCTACAGATGAGTGACTGTCGGCCATAACACAAATATAAAAAATGGCAGACTGATAACAAGCAGGTGCAGACATATTGTGTCCAATGATCTTCCTCTTCCCTGCTCACACGCCGTTCATCAAAGCAAACACTATTGGTCACAGTGCGCCATAGGCCCCGCCCCCTCATGTATGACCTCATCCAACATGAATGCTCATCCTGGCATGTCAGAGATCTAATTAATTATTCATTGTGTTAATAGCTATACTTTACCTGTACTCTGCATTCCTCAAGAAACATGTTTAATAAGCAGCAGCAATACCTTTACTTTTGTTCACTTAACAAACTACAAACTATTCTTATATATAGAATATTCTACCACTGATCCAAATTCTATTGTACACATTGTCTAAAATAAATTTAAATGCACATGAAATATTTGTATTTTAATTTGAACATTTACCATTTATTTTACCTTAATAAAGAGGCCCCAGAAATATATATTCTCGATTAAACAATTTGCTGGATATTAGATGCAATATTTTGCTGCAGACAGTTTGCCTCAGAACAAGTCTTTCGTAATCTTCCTCGTCACAATATTACCAAGGCATTTTAAACAGAATAAGCAATGACAAGAAAAAGGAATGCATAATAGTAACAAATAAATAAACAATTAAAAATATATATTTAAATAATATTAGAAAAAAAATCTGTAAAATGTAAAAAAAAATTACATTTTATTAATATTTAAGAAAATATTTTACAAGTATTACAATTATCAAGTAAAGTATTAAAACAGTTTTAAATAAATAAATATATGTTTTATTTGCTTGCTCACTCTCTTTATTTGTTCACTCTTTCTTTGTTAGAGCAAACGTCTTTGAAGCAGCTTCTGATTTGCATGCATCACCCGAGGGAAACATCTCAGTCTCTGTAGTGTCTCGGCCAATTGAGTGCTATGTTCAACTGAGAGGCTTTTTGCCTGTGGCCACAACTGTAACTCTTGACAATTATATTTGGAAGGCAGCGATGCCTCACACCTCACTGAAGACGGTCAGATAAACATCTCTGGTGAAAGTATCTCCCCCTCCTCCTGCCTCCCAGCCCTTGCCACTGTCCCGTTACTGGGGGGTGTTTTCGTGCCCTGCCAATCTCAGGTCCCCCTCGTTTGCACCAATTAGCTATGACAGGAATCCAGCTGTGCTAAATTAATGGTCCACCAGCACCCTCCTCTCCTTATAGCAGCGCAAGGGTCTAAAAACAACACCCGCGTGTGAGAAAGAGAGAATCACATCATTCACTAGCCGTAGCACTGGAATGTGTCGAAGACTTCCCTCGCTCTCACACACACACACACACACACACATCCCTGCACGTGTGCATGACCAGTATATTTATCTAGCACAAACACACATTTTCTTTATGTTCAGCATGCAGAAACTGTAAAAGATCATTCTCTGAGATCAAATGTCTTAAAGCTTGACTGAGACATTCTGTCTCACACCGTTTCGACGCAATATTTAAAGAAGAGTATAATCTTACTTAAAAAGTAGTCTTCCATCAAACATCCATCATTTGCTCTGTCATTCCAAACCTGTATGATTTCCTTGCTTCTTTCTGTCTTAAAAGAAGTTACTTTGAAGATTATTAGGGACTAAACAACATTCAATATTTTATTTTGTGGGACAGGGAAAAAACTGAGAAATTTCTCCAAATATCTTCTTTTATGTTTCACAGACATCAAGATGAGAAAATGTTTTTGGTGAGCACTTTAACACTTTAACTTGAACAGCCTAGCCTTCAGAAAATGTTACAATATTAATATCACTGCTGTCAAATGCTGTTTTTTGTACATGCTCATAATATTCATAATATCCCAGTCTTTTGGCCGATCATATAATCCCACGAAAAACCCTTAAACTGGAGAGACCCGAGCAATATCCAGACTTGGTTCTTTCAATGAAAAGTAAACTAAGCAACAAAGAACAACTGGTAGCACTTACAGTAAGGTCATTTGTTAACTACATTATTTAATGTGAACTAACATTTAAAAAAAAATACTTCCAAAAATAACCTTAGTTAATTTCAACATTTACTAGTACTTCTTTTGTGAATATGAAGGTAAAACTTTATTTTAAGGCGTTAAACCTTGTTACACATGTAATTTCTATTATAATAATGAAAAATTATACATAATTGCATGCAAGTAACCCTAAGCCAAACTTTAATCACGTAGTAAGTACATGTAGTTAATTAATATCACTCATTACTTAAATGTTTAATTACACTGTAACAAGTGTAACCAATATAAATTATATTATTATTTTTTGTATTAAATTCAAAAGTTGTATTTGTTAATATTATTTAATGGACCTTCTCACACATAAGCTCCTCAATTCATGATCAAGCTTTCTCCTGAATCTCTGAGTGAAGTCAACTGAATCTGAACTAGAATGTAAATAGCACAGTTATGCAACAGGTCGGTAAAATACCTGTTAATGTTTTAATGGGTGGAGGTTCCCCCCCAAACTGGAGCAGTTCATCCAGAACAGAACAGAGGTGTACCTTTTTTCCCCTCCTCCCTCGCTTTTTCCATCGATCTGTTTTTAGGCTGCTGGGGTCCATAAACAGCGGTGAGAGGGATGAATAGAGCTAATGTCCAGCAGCGCTCACGGCACACAAATGTCTTATTCCACAGTAAAACACTTCTGACGAGTTTTGTTTGACAGTTTCTGAGCAAACTCTGAATAGTGTCTTACTTATCGTGATGCGAGGGCGTCTTGTTATGGTTCCTAGGGTGTTTTGGGTAAAGGCAAAATCATTATCTCCTGCGAGTGAGATTTTGATGGCATTGGCTAAATCAATCACACGTCCCTATTTTGAGCTTTTAAGAAATCAACAATCTCACAACTATCTGTAACTAGTTTACTGTCTGGCAAATTAGTGGCTAATCCGTATGAATTCATTTACTTTAATTTGTATGTTTTTATACGATCTTAGGTTTAGGGGTGGACCTTCATGCTTACCTTTTTCTAAAAATCATAAATGTTTGCAAATTGAATTCATATGAAATCGGCAACTTTTTATAGTGTTACATTTTCCCGTCAAATCAGCTTTGATTCAAGAGCTCATTTTTAATTTTAATTGTACTCTTCAAACAACTACAAAATCAGCACTATATGCACAAAACAATTCCTTTTGACTTTCCTTCCATTTATGCTGGTTATTCACCACAAATCAGTTTTCTTGGTAGCTAATGTGTGTGTGTGTGTGTGTGTGTGTGTGTGTGTGTCATATCAGGACACAGCTCTGTATAATGACATGGGTATGACACAGGTATTACAAGGAGAGAGTGACTTATGAGGACATAACCAATGTCCCCATTTCTCAAAACGCTTATAAATCATACAGAATGAGTTTTTTTGAGAAAGTAAAAATGCACAAAGTTTCCTGTGAGGGTTAGGGTTAGGGGTAGAGTTGGTGAAGGACCATAGAATATACAGTTTGTACAGTATAAAAACCATTACACCTATGGGATGAACACACTTTTCACAAAAACAAACGTGTGTGTGTGTGTGTGTGTAGGAAAAGGTATATCACAGCTTTATTGTTTTAGAAGTAGCTTTGGAGATGTTTGTGTAATAAACAAACATTTGATCAAATTACAGTTTATTGTTTTTAATTTGTCACACAATAAAAAAAAAAACAAATGATATAGTTAATGATGTATAGTTCCAGGGTTGCTAACTACACTAGCTACTTTTTCTGAAGGGTTGCTTTTGGCTTAGTTTAGATTAGTTGAAAAAAATTATGTGAAATCATTTTTACTCAGAAAATGCTCTGAAATTTCACAAATTATTATAAAGGACCTGCAAGTAACACACTGAGTTCAATGTAAGACTCGGTAGAAAGATTAAAATGATATCTTCATGTAATTTAGTTTCATTTTCAACTTGAAAAATCATTTACACCTGGTGCAGACTGGGACCAAGTTAGGTGCCAAAGTTTAATATTTAAAGTACAGGGGATTGAAAAATGAATCCTGACGTTTGTTATCATCTGCCAGGTACAAAATCAGTAGAAAAATAACAAAATGACTGGCCAGTGATTAATACGTACAGTTAGGGGTTGTTTACCTTCGCCAGCTGCACTTAAAATGATTTTCCCTAGTTCTGTTTTTGAGTATTCATATCCTCACAGAAGCTGATTGTTCAAGTCGGTGCTGGTGTTATAATAGGAGGACACCTTATGAAATGACACTAGAGTGAGATTTCCGCAGCTCTCCAAACGTTTACCGTGTTCTCCTCGCCATCATCATCAATGGGGCCTTCTTCTCAATGAAGTCTGCTCCTAAAATACCTGTCCCGCTCTCGCCGGCCGCTGTCTAAACAAACAAGCCGAGAGTCTTTTTTGAACCTTCCCAACACGCTCATTTTAAGTCGGCCTGCTGCAGGCTTCACAGCTGATATTTATAAACATCTCAAAAGCTGCTTTTTTCTTGAAAGGTGGAAGGCATCTGACCGAACGAATCTGAGTCCGTCTGTCCCCCGCTCTTTCTCTCTTTTGCATTCATGCCAGATAGGACCAGACCACTGGGGTAACTTTCCTGGCTCCGCAGGGCCCCGGACAATCGCTTCTTTCATTGAGGGCAAAAAATTCGGCCCCTGGCTCCTTCCTAGCAGTTAGGCCACAGGGAGAATGTCTCTCGCTCTCGCTCTCTCTCCAGCGCCCGCCTTCACAAAGCTACCTTTTACAGGTTTATATTTAGCCTCCTTCTTCACCGCTGTCCATTTCGTAGGTGCGGGTAGTTGTGTAGAGTAAAATTAAAAACATTTCAAGGTTCGCAAAAACCATTTGGAAAGAGGTGGAGAGTTTGAGAGCGGAAAACAGGGGCCAGGAGTGATGGTTTTCCTCGGTAGTTCCCGTAAACGAGCTGTGTACTTTATTCAAATGAAGGAGAGGTGAAGGCCAGAAAAAGATGACAAACAGAGAAAGGGATAAGATTAAAAAATAGCCAGGTTAAAAAGGGAGTGGATACATCGTAGCTCTTTTAATCTTGAGCCGTCTTCAGGTGAATTAATGTGCGAGCGAGTGGAGGTTGAATAGAGCGGCGGGACGACGGTTTCTCTGTAGATTAACGCCGGAGCTGAATGTTAGCAGAAGCACAGCTGTGTTCTTCTCTGTTCTTTTTTCGGCTCTGTCTTGCATCCTGGTGTCACGCAGGACTTTTTTTTTTCCAAGAACTTGCGAGGATTTTCACTGAGCTAACAATGTGTGCTCATTCATGACTCATGGCTGCTTAAACTTCACCCAACCTTATAGTCTCCTCCTGTCTCCTTCTCTCCCTCATTTCTGTATCATTTGCTCTTTTTCTTTTATAATTATAAGCCGTCTCGTCATTTTATTTAGCCAAAGTCAGCCAGTAATTCAATTCAGTGCTTTTTCTTTGATTTTATGTAAAAATTTTTAAGTGAACAAACATTCCAGATGGATATTTTTTCAAATTTTTCCACTTTTCCAAACTATATATATATGCACACACACACACACACATACCGGTATAAATAAAGAAATAAATATATATATATATATATATATATATATATATATATATATATATATATATATATATATATATATATAAAATCGTCAATATAAAATCTTATTCTATAGTTGATTGAATTTATTATATGCACATATTTATATGAATATATGTGCATTTTTATAAAACTTTTTTGTATATTGCTTTTATATTTTTACAAAAAAAAAACAAATCAATAAATAATTTCGAAGGTTTTCAATTTGAACTAATATATTGTTTAAAGTATACTCCAGAAATTAAATTAATTAATATTTAAATATTCAATTAATTTGCAGAAATTTTTATTTAAATATTTTAGTTATATTCTTTTAAATATATATATATATATATATATATATATATATATATATATATATATATATATGTGTGTGTGTGTGTGTGTGTGTGTGTGTGTGTGTGTGTGTGTGTGTGTACATGCATGCACACATACTTTTTTGAAAATTTCATTTTATATATTTATTCTTCATTTAATAATTAGTGCTGTCAAACGATTAATCATGATTAATCACATCCGAAATAAAAGTTTTTGTTTGCACAATATATGTGCGTATACTGTGTATATTTATTATGTACAGTATATATAGAAATACGCACACATTCATTATATATTTTGAAACTATTTACATGTATATACATGTCTATATTTATATTCGTATCATTGATATTATAAATAAATGCATGTAATATATAAACATAACCTATTTTTCTGAAATATATACATGCATGTGTGTGTCTTTATATATACACCTAATAAATATACACAGCACACACACACATATATTATGTAAACGAAAACTTTTATTTTAGATGCGATTAATCACGATTAATCGTTTGACAGCACTGCAATAATTATACATGCATCATTCATTTTTCATTATCATTATTATTTATATTTATATGTATCAACTGTAGTTTAAGAATCATGTAATAATGAAATAAGGGGGGAAAAGAGGGAACAAGTCACATGAATCAGTGTTTTTAAATCATAAAAGCACAAACAACAGTGTTTTGCTTCCATTGAATGGGTGCGGTGTGGTTGACACCTCTGCCCAAGTGTGAGTGTGATCTTGTATGTGTGTGTGTGTGTGTGTGAGAGAGAGAGTGTGAGAGAGTGTGTGTGTGGTGTGTGTGTGTGTGTGTGTGTGTGTGTGTGTGTGTGTGTGTGTGTGTGTGTGTGTGTGTGTGTGTGTGTGTGCGAGACAGAGAGCGAGTGTGTGACGGCGGCTGGATGCTGTACGTCCACTGTAGTCCGACACACACTGCTCTGGTCTGTTTGGCTCTCAGAGTGCTTTCATTCGTCCGCTGGCCGGGGGGAGACGGAATTAGTGATACGGCGGGTGATTTTTCACTGCTCCAAGCCAAATAAATAACACCGGCTCATTCACTGTTCTCTCCTTCTCTTGCTATCTGTCATACAGACATTCCAAGCTGAAAAAATCCTTCCCACTCAAAACATAAATAGGTGAACAAATAGGAAAGGATAAATAGCGTTTTAATGTGTGGGTCGGCTCAGTTTAACATCCATACTTCAGCTGTCCTGACGCTAACTTTCCAGCATCGCTCCTAGAGGAAGTATTCTTACCTGCCTCAAAAACACTAATGACCGAAAAAGAACAGCCTCCCTTGCCAAGCTGCATTCTTGCCATTCGTTTTAACAGATGATGAATAGCACAGAAATATATTTTGGCCGTGCTGGTGTCAAGAAGTATTTGAATGTAACAATGTCTGACTGTCAACATCTGCGCTTTCTCTAAATGATTTTTATCATTATTTTGATCATCATATCTATTATTTTTATCATTTAAAACCTATAACAAACTGTATTTGAGGATTTATTCTGCTTGAAAAGTGTCTCTTTTTTTAATAAATGGCACTTGGGTTGATCTTTTTCTGACATTTGTGTAAAATAAGTACCATTTAGCTTATAAAAACTTTAAAAGAGTACTTATTATGGAAATATTATACTTAAATGTGAACTGAATGCATAGTTTAACATTTACATCAACTAAAGGATACTTTAATGTAATTTTAAAAAAATCTAATCACATATTTGTGATGATAAAGTTGTAATTTAGTATATTTAGAATGTATTAACATTTAATATATTTAAATAAACACTGCAGTTCAATTATAATCAAGTTTTACAGTATGCTAGTCAATATGAGTGGAAATAAGGCTACTTCTTTAAGATGATTAAAAATGTCAAACTTTTAATTTGACACTATTATAAAGTGCACTTCTTAAAGTGTCTTGTAAGTGCACTTACAGTAGCTAGGTGCCTTTAATATTATACTATCAGCAAGTACAGCTTTTAAAAACATATACTTCTAATATTTGAAGTATTCTACAAAGGCATGTTCGATACAATTAAGCGCTCTTTTTTTCACAAGGCAATGCATTGATAAATGCATTTATATTCTTAGAAGTAAGAGTCCCATAATTTTTGGGGCCATGCACACACACTTTTATTCACACAAACACCAGCGGGACAGGCATAGCAGCAAAGAGACGGAGGATGGAAGGGCAGAGTCGGAGAGCGGGTCTACAGCGGCATCCTCAGACAGTTTCCTTCAAAACATCCGCTTCGTGAATTAGCCATCTTATAAACCTGTGCTCTCCAGATCCGCAGCTCGGCTTCTTTTGGAATAAAAAAACCTGGTGTGCTGCTGCGTCTCCCTCCCCCCAAACCTGCCGACTTCAACACACTGTCTTTTGTGCAGTGCACCTATGTAATGAAAGCAAATAAATAGACTGGAGCCTCATTTACATCAGTGAATGTTGGTTGGAATGAAGAGAAATGATGTTTGCAAATAGTTACTTAATTATAGTTCAAGACCAATCTTATTGTTCGGTTGTTGCTCTGTTATTTCTCTGGAAACTTTAATAAATCAGTTATGTATCATTTTGGATACACTTTACAATAAGCTTCTAAAAGTTAACATTAGTTTACCACACTAGATGACATTACTAACTAAATATTGGCTAAATATTGACATTATTGGCTAACTAACAAAGACTGGTGTTGTTGTTTTTTAGTCGAATATAACACTAGTTGTTAATTTTAGTTAGAAGATAGCATCAAAAGTTAATTTCACATTTACAGTTCATTTTAATTAACATTTTGAATTCAGTTGTAATTTTTCATTTTCTTTAGTCATTTTTTGTGTTTTTGTCTTTTTTTTTGGGGGGGGGGTGAGAAATGTTGCCTTGGCAACTATATCTGAAATAGGTTTTTGAAGTTTTGAAGTTTATTTTTTTATTTGAAGTAAAAACATGTTTATATGGTTTTAATTTTAGCTAACTAAAGTTATTGACACTGCTAAGGAGCCCATATTCACTGTACATTTCATTTAATTCAATTCAATTCAATTCAAGTTTATTTGTATAGCGCTTTTTACAAAACAAATCGTTACAAAGCAACTTTACAGAAAATTATGTTTCTACAATATTTAGTAGTAGCTAGTAGTTTGTGCACATTTGACAGGATTTTAGAAAAACTAAAAAATAATAATAATACAAGACGTAGTCAGCTAGACGATGAACTATCAATATTATTAATTAAGTTATTATATGATTAAGTCACACATTTAGGAATAATTGTTAGTTCTGTTTGTTCATTCAGGGTTAGCATCATCTGAGGTCCTCTGAGGGTCAGCATCATCTCTTCTCAGGTGTTCTGGATCCAGACTGGAGCTTGTGTAAATCCTAGTTACCACGGGAAGTGAATCCCGTGGCAAAACATAGAAACAAAATACAGACATCATTAGCATAGCTGCTGATCCAACAAAGTAAAATTAGTTTAACCCAAGCTAATGAATAAAAATGCACCTTTGATCAGATGCAACTACACTCACAATTAAAAAGATACATTATTCGAATGCTTGGCGAAAGAGATGTGTTTTTAATCTAGATTTAAACAAAGAGAGTGTGTCTGAACCCCGAACATTATCAGGAAGGCTATTCCAGAGTTTGGGAGCCAAATGTGAGAAGGCTCTACCTCCTTTAGTGGACTTTGCTATCCTAGGAACTACTAAAAGTCCAGCGTTTTGTGACCTTAGGGTGCGTGATGGGTTGTAACGTGGTAGAAGGCTAGTTAGGTACGCAGGAGCTAAACCATTTAGGGCCTTATAGGTAAGTAATGATAATTTGTAACTGATGCGGAACTTAATAGGTAGCCAGTGCAGAGACTGTAAAATTGGGGTAATATGATCATATTTTCTTGACCTCGTAAGGACTCTCGCTGCTGCATTTTGGACGACCTGTAGCTTGTTTATTGAAGAAGCAGGACAACCACCTAGAAGTGCATTACAATAGTCCAGTCTAGAGGTCATGAATGCATGAACTAGCTTTTCTGCATCAGAAACAGATAACATGTTTCGTAGCTTGGCAATGTTTCTAAGATGGAAGAATGCAATTTTTGTAACATTGGAAATATGATTTTCAAAAGACAAATTGCTGTCTAATATAACACCCAGATTTCTGACTGTAGAGGAAGTTACAGTACATCCGTCTAGTTGCAGATTGTAATCTACAAGATTCTGTGTAGTGTTTTTTGGTCCAATAATTAATATCTCCGTCTTATCCGAATTTAATTGGAGAAAATTCTTTGTCATCCAATCTTTTACATTTTTAACACACTCTGTTAGCTTAGATAATTGGGAAGTTTCATCTGGTCTCGTTGATATATATAGCTGAGTATCATCAGCATAACAGTGGAAGCTAATTCCGTATTTTCTAATAATATTACCAAGGGGCAACATGTATATTGAAAATAGAAGGGGACCTAGGACGGATCCTTGTGGCACTCCATATTTTACTGATGATAAATGAGATGACTCCCCATTTAAGTAAACAAAATGGTAGCGATCGGACAGGTAGGATCTAAACCATCTTAGAGCCTGCCCTTGAATACCTGTATAGTTTTGTAATCGATCTATGAGTATGTCATGATCTATGGTGTCGAACGCAGCACTAAGATCAAGTAAGACTAGAAATGAGATGCAGCCTTGGTCTGACGCAAGGAGCAGGTCATTTGTAATTTTAACAAGTGCAGTAAATGTTACTAAACTACGACGGTATCTGATCGTCTTCGAACCTCCGACTTTCGTTCTTGATTAATGAAAACATTCTTGGCAAATGCTTTCGCTTTCGTCCGTCTTGCGCCGGTCCAAGAATTTCACCTCTAGCGGCGCAATACGAATGCCCCCGGCCGTCCCTCTTAATCATGGCCCCGGGTTCCAGAAACCCACAAAATAGAACCGGAGTCCTATTCCATTATTCCTAGCTGCGGTATTCAGCGGCGACAGGCGGCCTGCTTTGAACACTCTAATTTTTTCAAAGTAAACGCTCCGAGCCCCGAGGTGACCGGACACCCAGTTAAGGGCATCCGGGGGGCGCCGGGAGGCAGGGTCCGGGACAGGCGGTGGCTCGCCTCGCGGCGGACCGCCAGCCCACTCCCGAGATCCAACTACGAGCTTTTTAACTGCAGCAACTTTAATATACGCTATTGGAGCTGGAATTACCGCGGCTGCTGGCACCAGACTTGCCCTCCAATGGGTCCTCGCCCATGGGTTTAGGATACGCTCATTCCAATTACAGGGCCTCGAAAGAGACCTGTATTGTTATTTTTCGTCACTACCTCTCCGAGTCGGAAATGGGTAATTTGCGCGCCTGCTGCCTTCCTTGGATGTGGTAGCCGTTTCTCAGGCTCCCTCTCCGGAATCGAACCCTGATTCCCCGTTACCCGTGGTCACCATGGTAGGCGCCTAAAGTACCATCGAAAGTTGATAGGGCAGACATTCGAAAGAGTCGTCGCCGCCGCAGAGGGCGCGCGATCGGCCCGAGGTTATCTAGAGTCACCAAAGGGACCGGGGCGAGGACGGATCCCCGACCCCGGATGGGTTTTGGATCTGATAAATGCACGCGTCCCCGCCCGTGAGGGAGGGTCGGCGCTCGTTTGCATGTATTAGCTCTGGAATTGCCACAGTTATCCAAGTACCGGGTGGAGCGATCAAAGGGACCATAACTGATTTAATGAGCCATTCGCAGTTTCACTGTACCGGCCGTGTGTACTTAGACCTGCATGGCTTAATCTTTGAGACAAGCATATGTTACTGGCAGGATCAACCAGGTAGCCCTCAAGAGGGGGTGTGGGATGGACAACCGCAGCGCGCTTGCTTCCTACACGCGGGTCTCGCTCCGCGGAGGGTGTCCACCCCCCCGGGGGGAGGCGGAACCCAGGCGGCGCGGCCGCTCATAGGGCGACGTGCGGCGACCTCCCCCGCTCGTGGGTCACGGGGGGTGGCTGGCCGCTGATCGAGGCCGTAACCGGGAAAAGTGTGCTTCGCGGGGCCGGGTGGAGGGCGGGCGAGGGCCGGACGGAGCCGACCTCCCGCCTCGCGCCTCCTCTCCGACCGCCGGTGGCGGACATTTACGATAGACCGGCCGTCTGAGTCTCCCAAGAAAGAGGGGGGCAGAGCCCCTTCTCATGCGCGCATGTGCCGGACACGGTGTTTCGCTCGTACCTTCCAACCACCGTGCCCCCTAGGCGCACCCGCCCATAGCGGCCAGTGGCCGGGCGGGGTCCTAGCTCGGGCGCGCAACGTGCTCCACTCGATCCGTTCTCTTGCGATACGCGCTAAGATAACATTTAGTTATCTTTACCTGAAAAAATCCTGCAAATGTGTTGCCCCATAAAAATGTTATTAAGGTTTCTTAGTTCTTAGTTCCCCCCCAAAAAATTACTTCTGAGTAAACTTGAACATACTAAGCAAGCTTAATTATATTTTTCTGAGGCTACTTGATTTTTTAAGGTTAACAAAATTAAATTTTACCAACGCTATCTCACGGCCAATTCATGCGTATTTTACGAGGTGGCTTATTCATACGAATTTGTACGACCTCACTCGTACGATTTTATACGATTTGTCTAAACCCCAGTGACGGTTAGGTTTAGGGGCGGGGTTAGGTGTAGGTCATTCGTATAAATTCATACGAATTGTGCAACTCGTAAAATACGTACGATTTGGCAACAATTTGTACACGTGTGGTCATACAAATTCGTACGAATAAGACACCTTGTGAAAAACGTATGAATTGCCGTGAGATCGGGTTGAATTTACACTATAGTTTCCATCAGCCCATTAAAATATAAACATGTTCAAAAAGGTCTTTAGAGAAATACAGTAAGACACAGTAAACATTTATAAAGGTATACAATAATAGTCTTGTTGATAGTTTTGGTCTTGGAAGATTTACACAGGAGTTTAATCTTAGATCTCAGCGTTTCGATTGGAGATTTAGGTTTTATGGCAAATCTAAGCTGAGACACTACTGAGATTTTACAACGAGAGTCTTTTTTTTTCAGGAGAAACAGATTTCAGTCTCTGGAAAAAACATTGAGAAATGAAATCTCATCTGTGATTTTTCTTCTTCTGAAAGATTTGTAAAGACTGACGCGTTGCATCAGTGCTATTGTCTACTGTGTGTTTCTCTATATTTTTTTTCTCATCATCCAAAATGTATCTCTGTCTACTTCTCTAATAGGGAAATGTGTTTGTCCGCACCTCTCTCTCTGACTGTTGGCCGATACAGCACTTCTCTGTGTGGTTAATGGATAACTGCCGCAGTCGGGCGGCCATGATGAAACGTTGACATTTCCCTCCGATTATTCATCCGCCCCTTTGTTCCTGTGTTTGCTAATGGCCTGGGCTCTGGGCGGAGGGCGCTGGAGATGGAGAGACGAGAGACAGAGAGGGGTATCTGGGGCACACCCCGCTGTTTGTTCCTCGTGTTTGCTCAATATGGCGTGTGGGTGGAGGGTCTTTGGGACCAGAGTGACCTGCGCTGTGCCGTGACCCTGTATGTTATTATGTTATTATACATTTATGTCAGTCGAGAAACAATTTGGGTTTTACTGTAATTGGTTGACTCTCACAATAATGTGCAGCATCATATTTCTTCCACCAAATCAAGTGGAAAAACAAAATTAACTTGCTAATTTTTATAAATAATTTTGTTCCCATTATTGTAACACTGTGATGCTCATTACATTCTCATTCTGTAAAAAAAGTTATATTTTACTGCATTATAGAGTTTTTTTCTTTCTTTTTCTTTTTTCGTCTTAGGCGCTTCTTCTAAACTGAAAAATGACATTCAAACTCTGAGAGATTATTGTCTTAAAACAGACTGTAAAAAGTTTTTAGGACAATTTTTGTGCATTTCATTTTTATGAAATTAAAACATCTGGACAACTGACTTTTGAGTTTTTTTTTTTTTTTAGCAAATACTGATTCTCCTTGGGTTCTCACTACTTTAAAACAGTAATATTTACTGCATCACAGTGAAAGAAAATGCATTGTTTGTTAAATATATTTAATAATAGTAAACATAAAGGCAGTGTGATCAATACTACTATGATGAATAAATACTTAATGGTAAATACAAATTAACATATACATATTTTTTCACATTACAGTAATAAGAATGAGATTTTTTTTGCTTTGAAAAATGTGAGAATTTTTCAAGAGAACTAGGTAGGAAAGTGTTTCATTTATATCAGAAACATTAGTATTCAAATGTGTTTTGTTTTTCTGTATACAAATAGAAACATCTAATTTCTTATTTCCTTCTTTTGATCTTGTTCTTGACAAATCTTATGTTGCAACACCAAAGTAAGCAATCTTTCTTTGAACATTCAATACTTAAGATTGAGTAGCAGAAAAACAGTAAACAATGAAAGTATTTGTGCTACAAACCAGTGTGTTTTTAATTATAACAAAATAATGTGATAATAAACAGCAGTTTACATTATCAACGAGTTTAATGAGCTGTTTTGTTACAAATGGCCGCGCCACTCAAACATTAAAAATTAGTTGGCTAGAGAGTGAAAGATTGGGCTGTTATTGATTATATTTATTGACTTAATCGATTGCACTACTGCTTATTATCAATGATCAGGATTTCATGGAGGTTTTAGTGTCAGATTTCTTTTCTTCTTATTGGTTTTAGAGCTCTAAAGTAAACAGTGAAGTGTTTATCAGCAGAAGGGTGGAGTCCTGCGAGGAATGAAGAAGGGATGTAGAGAGAGATCACTCGGGTAAATACAATGCCTGACCACTCCAAAGAAACAGAGGGGATTGAGAGAGCAGAGAAACGAGATTGGTGGGTCAGGCCACAGGTATTGTGCGGTTTATTTGCTCACCCAGCAGGCAGGCAGATGCACGGCTCTGTTCTCTGACACCTGAGCAGCTGATTACTGCTGCTGCCGGAGACTGTGATGCTGTGCTGCTCAATATATGCTGTTAGATCCTAAAATGATTTGCTCTGGATAACTAATGAGTTCTCATTTATCACATGTCAGTTTCTCCTGACATTCAGAAAGGTTTTAGACAGATTATGTGCTCTAATGGTTCATTATGATATTGGTAAGATTTTACAACAAGGTCTCGTTAGTTAACATTGGTAAATGCATTAACTAAAAGTGTGCAAAATCTGATATAGAAACAATTTTCGCCCAAAAACAGCTAACAACAGCATCTTGCTGCATGCAATTATTGGTAAATGCACAGCCTTTATAAACCAGGTTGATACTAGAATCTTGAATAACTTGAATTGAGATTAAGAAAAAACCCATTTAAAATAATGGGGGAACATATCTTGCAGCGCCGCCGCTCCCACCACGCGCATCACGCACTGTGCGTAGGGCACCAGGTGCTGAGGGGGCACCAAAAATAGACTAATGAATTTTTTTTTTTAAATGCCAGTATTATATCATTAGCCTATAGAAATATGAACCACATTTTAGCCATGTATATGTAACAAAAAAGGGGGAACAAGAAAGATATTTAATAATTGCTCTAGTCTAGTCTAGAAAGTTCTGGTTGTTCGCGCTGGCGAACGTTTTTTTTTTTTTTCGGGGTCGGGGTGGGGGGCATTATAAAGGAATTATGCTTAGGGCTAGCAGCAGCACTGATATCTTGTCATGACTTATTGATCATAACACATTGAATTAAATGTAAAATTTTGAAGTAAAAATCTGAAATAATATATTGTAAAATGTAAACCAATAATCTGTTGGAAAAATACTTTAGTATTTCTTACTTTAATATTTGTTTTAAAAAAATTTAATTCAATTAAATACAGCTTTTCATTGTTAGTTCGTGTTTGCTTATTTCCATTCAATAAAACTAACAGGTACAACTTTGGATTTTATTAGTAAATGTTAGAATTAAATGTAATTTTATAAAAATCGTTAGTTTATGTAATGTAGTTATCTGATGTAATTTTATTGTGAAGTGTTCCTGAGATGTTTTATGCAAAACATGCATGAGATTTCAAATGTGATTTGAAAGGAGAAAACTCTTAGAGGCATAAAATTTCTCCATTTGATCTCAGTGGAGTATAAAAAAATATTAGTGCATTTTAAAGTTTTTCTTTCATATATGTAGTCTTTTCTAACTGTGGTGGGATTTTGATGAAGTCTCAGTGAATGTAAATGCACATGCATTCGTGTATCGGGCATCTTGTGTGTATAGTGTGTGCAGTATGTGAGTGCTTTAGAGATGTGAAGGGCCCGCACCTGGCCGGGGAGCCCGAGCGAGAGAGGAGGGCAGCTTTAAAGCTTTTACCACTGTGCAAACAGTAGGCTGATTGCTTTTAATGGGATCAGCTAGAGGCCTCTGTGAGAGTCAGCCCTGCCCTGACCAACGGCGGGATGTCGGGTAAGTGTAAGCTCACTTCTCATTACTGCTCTTGAAAGGGCCCGTGTAATCCAGCACACGTAAATGCAAACACACATGCACTCTCACAAGCACAGACACCTTTGTGATGGGACAGCTGAAGGACACGCTGACCAAAACGGCAAAACCAACAGATTTCAACTTTTTCTTGTTGGTATGTGAAGGTCACATCAGGGTTTTTATAGTTTACTGATACTAAAAATAAACGTAACACTTCAGTGTAGGAACCAATTCTCATTATTAATTTAGCATGCCTATTATTAACATATTGGATGTTTATTAGTACGTATAAAACACATATTCTGCATGACCATATTCTACCTCCCTAATCCTACCCAGTGCATAAACTTAAAAATTAACTAATAATAAGCAGCACATTAGGGGTTTACTGTTTTTTAATGGCAAGAATTGGACTTTAAAATAAAATTATTTATTATATATACAATATTTAATATTTTCATGACTGTTCCTGAGTTTTAGCATTATTTTTACCATGCCAAACTTTTTCTAAAGTTTTTTCAAAGGATAAATTACTAGAAAAACAATGTAAAACTCACAGTATAAAATATTGCTTACAAACAGATAATTTTTATTGTGCATAATTTCTATCATGAGAAATTACAGTAGGTAAAAAGTTTTTTTAAATTTCATTTTATTATAGATATTTAGGATAATTAAAATGCTATGAAATTAGCCTTAAAGGGGGGGTGAAATGCTATTTCATGCATACTGAGTTTTTTACACTGTTAAAGAGTTGGATTCCCATGCTAAACATGGACAAAGTTTCAAAAATTAAGTTGTACGTTTGAAGGAGTATTTCTGTTCCAAAAATACTCCTTCCGGTTTGTCACAAGTCTCTGAAAGTTTTTTTCGAGTATGGCTCTGTGTGACGATAGATGGAGCGGAATTTCCTTATATGGGTCCTGAGGCACTTCTGCCGGAAGAGCGCGCGCTCCCGTATAGCAGAGCACTGAGAGCACAACAGACACTGATCAGAGCGAGAGTGATGCGAAATGTCACAAAAGAAGTGTGTTTTTGGTTGCCAGGGCAAGACAACCCTGCACAGATTACCAAAGAAAAAAAACAGCATTAAGGGACCAGTGGATGGAGTTTATTTTTACAGAGCATCAACGGAGTTGTGCAAGTGTTTGTGTTTGTTCCCTGCATTTCGAAGATGCTTGTTCACAAGGCCCAGTTTGAGGCTGGATTTGCTTATTGTTTATTTCTCAAGGATGATGCAATCCCAACGAAAAAGGGTCACGATCGTGTGTTGGAACTGCGGGCGGTGAGTAAAACTGCTTAAAATATCTCTGCCTCCTTGTTAGTGCGTCCCCTCCCATGCCGGAGACCCGGGTTCGAGCCCCGCTCGGAGCAAGTCATTGCTGATGCTGCTCTCGTTCAGTTTCAGCCTCTGGATCTGATTCTGGATCATAAATAAATGGCTGAATCTGACTGTTAGCCATGGTTTGTTTTGGATGATGGTTTTTCCCTCACGGTAATGTCACAGCTTCCAAACGCTCTCAACGCAAAAGCCTACTGGCGCTCGTGATTCTTTAGCTCCGCCCACATGTCACGCCTCCAGCCGGTCGTGTTTTTCCGGGAAAAATCGGTACAGACTATCTTTCTCTTATGAATATAATACAACTAAAGACTTTTTGGAGTTATGAAGGATGCAGTACTACTCTATAGGTACTCAAGATTAACAGGATATTGAGTGAAAACGAGCATTTCACCCCCCTTTAAGGACTCCTTATATTGCAAAAATGTAAATTCCATCATTGTCATTTCAGAATGAATTGTTCTTTTTGTTGTTGTTGTTGTTGTTTTTACTGAGATATGACGGAAATGACACTGTGGTGGGAGATTTACGATTTATTCATTTATTTATACATTAACACACAGGATCCCTGGGACAGAATCTAAAGATCCAGATGGATGATGTTAATGATGTTATCCAGGAAGGTCTCCAGACATCAGCATGACTAGAGGAGCAGAGGAAGTGTGGCCCACCAAGTTTTGTCAGTTTTGAGACAGAAGCACAGCTCTTTCACAGCCTGTACAATCCCAGTTCTTCTCCTCTTCTCCCAGTGCTACACGAATGAAGGCCATCAGCTGAACCAGTCGTGATGTACTGCGTCTATGTTTGACAGTATGGCGAAACCAAAGAGAGAAGCGCTGAGCTAACACAGAGAGTTTGGTTGAGGATCAGTATGTGGTTATGACTCAAAGGATCTAAAAACCACCAAATCACTTATCATTGATCTGCGTTTACTCATACGTGACTAAGCTTATTGCAACAGGCTTTGAAGTTTCAAATCAAACAACATAAGTTAATAGGTCATCACTTAAAGGGATAGTTCATCAAAAAGTGAAAATCCCTTCATCGTTTACTCTCTCTCTTGTCGTTCCAAAGCTGACATTCTTTGCTTCTTGAAAATACAGTATTTTCAAATTGAAAGTCACATACAGATTTACAATGAGGCTCCACAAAATAACTTTTTTTTAGGTTTGAAACGATATGGGGGGGGGGGGTGAGTAAATAATGACAAGATTTTAATGTCAGCTATCTCTTTGAATTTTGAAGAGAGAGTTTTCAGAGTGGATTACACATAAAAACTGGCTGTTCTTCTCTGAATGTTCTTCTTGATAATCTATTGATCGTTTGGTCCATTTAAATGTGACTCACCACATAGGCCAGAGCAGAGCTGGAACTAATGCAAATGACACATTTTCAAGTTATTTCTGACGTGCAATGAACAAAGCATGCAAATAAGTGTTCGTAAACTAAATTTTATTGAGCAACCCCTGGTTGGGGTAAGTGCTTTCTTGAGCATTTCTTGTGAATGTTTGAGAGGTTAAGAGGTGCTTGTGTCGTCCACTGTGGACAGATAACACTCTTTCAGTCCCCAATCACAGGCCTGGCCCAAAGCCAACTGATAACACAGTCACATACCATCTTTATTAATGATTGGTCAAGCACGAATCCCCCGGCAGGTAAAATGAAGGATCTTTCCGTAATGACCACATCTGAGCTCCAGCTAACAAAAGCAATCCGTTCTAACACTGCAATGCTAACATTCCTTCAGGAACTAAAGAAAGCAGACAGAAATAAGGAAGCTTGCGTCACCAGACTCTCGCTTCTTGATAACATTAGTTAATTAGTTAACATGCGGCATGAAAACTATAAAACACAAATTATGTGGAAAATTGGGATTTTTTTTATGGGTCTATCGGGTTTATGTATTTGGGGTGACTCTTTTTTTAAGGATCAGTTCTCACTATTACCTAGCATGCTTATAATTATAAATGCAACCCCATAACTAATAACTACTTTACTAACTATTAATAAGCAGCAAATTAGAAGTTTATTGAGGAAAAAAATAAATAAATTCAGAAGAAATTCCCATGTATTTATCCCAGTTGAGATCTCTTAAAAAGTGTCTGTGGCAAATAATGGTGCAAACCATATGGAAGCCAAACAAAGCACATGACATTAGACACAGGGGTGAGTTTGTGAGTTAAATTAACTAAATGAAACACTTTCCAGTAAGGTTTAGTTAATGCGTTAAGAAGTGTGAACTAATTAAGTGCCTTTTTTATTTTTGTACCAAATTTAGTCCAATTTTGAATTGCGGGATTTTTTCAATCATAAACAATATCTAAAAGAAAACAACTATTTTTCAACTAGAGTCATATGATGCGTAAAATTTACTTTTTTTACTAACACGATTCCAAAAAAGTTGGGACACTGTACAAATTGTGAATAAAAACAGAATGCAATGATGTGGAAGTTTCAAATTTCAATATTTTTTAAAGAATATAACATAGATGACATATCAAATGTTTAAACTGAGAAAACGTATAATTTTAAGAGAAAAATAAGTTGATTTTAAATTCCATGGCATCAACACATCTCAATAAAGTTGGGCCATGTTTACCACTGTGTGGCATCCCCTCTTCTTTTTATAACAGTCTGCGAACGTCTGGGGACTGAGGAGACAAGTTGCTCAAGTTTAGGAACAGGAATGTTGTCCCATTCTTGTCTAATACAGGCTTCTAGTTGCTCAACTGTCTTTGGTCTTCTTTGTCACATCTTCCTCTTTATGATGCACCAAAAGTTTTCTATGGGTGAAAGATCTGGACTGCAGGGTACCAATTTCAGTACCCGGATCCTTCTTCTACGCAGCCATGATGTTGTAATTGATGCAGTATTTTGTCTTGCATTGTCATGATGGAAAATGCAAGGTCTTCCCTAAAAGAGACGACGTCTGGATGTGAGCATATGTTGTTCTAGAACTTGGATATACCTTTCAGCATTGATGGTGCTCATCTTTCCAGATGTGTAATCTGCCTATATGCCACACGCACTCATGCAACTCCATACTATCAGAGATGCAGGCTTCTGAACTGAGCGCTGATAACAACTTGGGTTGTCCTTGTCCTCTTTAGTCCGGATGACATGGCATACCAGTTTTCCAAAAAGAACTTCAAATTTTGATTAGTCTGACCACAGAACAGTTTTCCACTTTGCCACAGTCCATTTTAAATGAGCCTTGGCCCAGAGAAAACGCCTGCGATCTTTCTGGATCATGTTTAGATATGGCTTCTTTTTTGACGTAAATAGTTTTAGCCGGCCACGGCGAATGACACGGTGGATTGTAATCACCGACAGTGTTTTATGAAAGTATTCCTGAGCCCATGTTGTGATTTCCATTGCAGTAGAATTCCTGTATGTGATGCAGTGCCTTCTAAGGTCCTGAAGATCACGGGCATCCAGAATGGTTTTCTGGCCTTGACCCTTACGCACAGAGATTGTTCCAGATTCTCTGAATCTTTGGATGATATTATGCATTGTAGATGATGATAATTTTCTCTTAGAAACTCCTTTCTGATATTGCTCCACTATTTTTCGCCGCAGCATTGGAGGAATTGGTGATACTCTGCCGATCTTGACTTCTGAAAGGCTCTTTTTATTCCCAATCATGTTCCCAATTGACCTAATTAGTTGCAAATTGGTCCTCCAGCTGTTCCTTATATGTACATTTAACTTTTCCGGACTCTTACTGCTACCTGTCCCAGCTTTTTTGGAATGTGTAGCTCTCATGAAATCCAAAATGAGCCAATATTTGGCATGACATTTCAAAATGCCCCACTTTCAACATTAAATATATTATCTATGTTCTTTGTGAATTAAATATAAGTTTATGAGATTTGTAAATTATTCCATTCCTTTTCACTCACAATTTGTACAGTGTCCCAACTTTTTTGGAATCGGGTTTGTGTATATATATATATATATAGAATATTTGTTTTTTTGTTTGTTTGTTTTGTTTTTGCATGAAGCCCCACCTCTGAACATAACAGTCTGTGGAGCAAATACATACAAAATAACCACCAGTTCACTAAAACATAATATATTACGCATTTTCATGAGATTGTGTTGGTTTTGGCCGCTGCTCTCTGACCCAAAACCTTGTAACCACTGTACGGCCAAGGACCGGACCGATGGCCAAACTCAGCTGTGTCTGTTGTGCAGGAGGAAATGCTGGTTAATGAGTAGCATGTGCTGAGTTGTGGCCCTCTGTTACAGGTGTGGGGGCCAAGGACAGCAGCTGATAAGACTAGACGTGACTAGAGAGAACAACCACAAAACAGAGGGAGGACTGGAGGAGGTGTTGCACAGATATCAATGACCTGTCGTTACTAAGAGACCAGCCTAGATTCATCAGCATATAACGTATCCGGACCACTTCTACGTGCCTTTTACACTATAGAGCTGCTGGATTGGAGATTGGAGAAGTATTTTAACGCTGAAAAAAATTATACATCACTTTTAAGCAATCGGGTAGATAAGAGGGCTAAAGTGAAAAACATTAGGCCAGATGCAAAGCTGAGTGCCTGCAACCCACTGAGCCACGACTAGAATCATCAGCATGAAAGAGTTACTGCATAACACAAATATGAAGAACATGAAACATTAATTAAAGGGTGCTTCAGGGCACTTTTGGCCCTGTTAGTCTATATATAGATATGATATTTCTTAAAACACACTTTCATAAAATAAAAATAAAATCAGAAACGTATGTTTTGGAAATGTTCAACATTATTAATTCTATTTTATGATAAGAGTGGAATCATTCCCATGATCCTTAAAACAAACAAACAAAATGAATTACATTTTACATTTATTTAATTTTTTTTCATTGTACAGCAGTAAACATATATCAATCACAGAAAAAAATCTCATTATTTTTGTAATTTTTCTAAAATTATATACATAATTATATATTAATATATTTCTTTTTTTTCTTTTTCTTTTTATCTAACATTGTCCAACAGTGAAAATGCATGCTTCACACCAAAATCATTTAATTGTTTTTCTAAAACTTGAAAAAAGCTCCCACCACAACTCATGTATTGGAAATTACATTTTAAACATTTTAATTCTGTTTTTTAAAGGAATGTTTACGGAAGGTCAGGGAATGACTGGAGAGCAGTCAGTGGGATGTGATCAGGAGAGGACCGTGAGTATGTTAGCATGCTGGCGTCATGTATTTAGCACAACTGGAGCTGTTGATCAGTTTGATAATGCATGTGATGGCTGTGGTAGGTCTCTCTGACCTTTGAAATCTGACTTTAATTGTGTGTATTATGAGAATTGAACATAGATTCCACCTTCATTTTAATTGCACTCTGCAGGTTATTGAAGTCTGCATGGTTCTGTTGCTCAATCCTGGTTTATCACACTGTGTCATGGAGTGTGAGTGGGTCACACACTGAAGACTGGATCAATAAGCAGGTTCCACCTCTTCCCGCACACTGTCCTTGTTCAACCAGGTGGGCTAATGAGTTACTTATGCCACTCTGCACCTTCAATCCCCCACAGCCCTGCTCCCCTCCTCCACAGTGACCCACCTTGACCTCCGAGCCTTCACCCGGGTGAATCATCTGTTTAGATCCTCGTTCCCTCTCTTGCTTTCTAGCTCTCTGTTTCTTTCACCCACTCATCTGAGATCGGCAGGCCTACGCTGACCACCTCGCCAATATTCGGTTAGAAAACACAGTCAGGTCATACAGGACTGAACTCAACTCTTAAGCGACCTGCAATTCACAATAAATCTGTGAGTCAAACTGATTTCCGTATAATTCAGTATAATTAGATTCAAATCAGTTCAATTAAATATATAATTTTGGTTAAGAGAAACAAAATTTAAATAAGTTATCATAGATTATTTGACATTAATGTTTAAATGTAATCATTTAGCAGATGCTTTTATCCAAAGAGACTTAGAAACGAAAACAACAATAGAAACAATCAAACCAACAAGAGAGCGAGAGTAGTCTAGTCAGTCTAGCACAGAACACAATAGCAATTTTTTTTATTTTAACGAATTAGAAAATTTAAGTTATAAACAATGTTCAATTCAGTTCCCTTTTTTGACAATGAACAGTTGTATTTTTACTAACTAATGTTAACAGAGATCAAAACATTAGGGTTTTTAAGCTACAAGTCTTTATAAACTTTTTAAGTTTCATAATAATATGAGTTTATCTGCGAATGTATCAGTTTTTACTTTTATGTAATTAAATTCAAATTCAATAAAGCAATTATTTGTGAGACGATAAAAAGCTATGATTAATTAAATCATACAAATTTATCATTTAAGTAAATAAATAATTGACACTAATAAATAATAAAAAATAATAAACACTGAACTATTTTATTGGTTTACCTGCAAGTCGTGTGACCATTAATCAGCACCAGAGAACAATGAGCATGTGAAAGTGTTGATTAATTATTATTATTATATTAAATTAATATCTCAGAAAATGTTAGGTCAAAGGGGTTTGGCTGGCAAAAAAAGTTTATGAATCTCTGGTATAGTGAGTGACTTATAATAGCTGTCTTCAGCTTTTCAATTAGTTCATTTCATTATAATTCAGTTCAGTATACTAAGCATCCAGAGCTAATGCTTCATCAAAGACTAAAAAAGGCTTGTGATTTGTTTGAAGCAGCAGATCATTCAGTATATCTGTGGTTGGAGTGATGCTGATGTTTGACCGTGAGAACTGTTCTGTAGGCCGGGATACATCTGTACTGGAAACAGGTGAGGTCTGTCAGAGGCGGGTGTGTAAAGGCTGTGTCTTTTCCACGCTATGTGACTATGACAATGGCTCCGAGCCTCAGGATTACAAACCGCATCCTGGTCAGAGATGATGCAGGTGGCCGATACACCAACCTGACGTGCAGGTTATTTCACAGAGAGCTTCAGAACAAAACCACCGCATTGTTACTTTCACCACATGTATCAAAAGATGAGTAAAACGATGCTGACTCAGAAAATGAACAGTTCAGTTATATTATATGAATATTATCATATCAAATAAACCATTAATAAAAGTTATATTATGAACTATGAGAAGGTTTCTATGGCTAGTGTATCTAAAACAGTTTTTAGGTCACGTAAAAGCTTTGATTACCATCCAGACAGTGTGTTTTACTATAGTAAACCATGTCAGATGGGGAGTAAACTTTATTACACATATCCCCATCATTCTTTCTTCCACTGCTGTGTTTATTACTCCTTCCTTTTGTACTGTTGCTCATTTACCAGGAATTGTGCTTCAGGTATTGTTTCTCTATCTGCGTATGATCCAAAGGTTTGGCCCTTTGCCACAGTTTATGACTGCAGGTGTGTCCTGGTTACTTCCGTGTTTGGGTGGTCATAGCTGTATAGGTTTCTCTCTTTTCCCTGATCCTGGCAGAAATATATATATATATATATATATTTATAAATGATCAAAGACAAACAGGCAAAGGTGAAGAGTTTTCCCGAAGTGCACACGTTTGACAATGCATGCCTCCAATCGCTCTCAGTCAACATTTACACCAGCTCATGTGTGTGTGTGTGTGTGTGCTTTTCGCATTCATTTCACCCGACCACACATATCCCAGTCTCTATTGTGGATGAATGAGAGCATACAGGTGACATTTATCAGAGATACAGTGCCAGAGAGCAAATACTGGCCTGTTTTCATTCTCTCTCCACACGAGCTGTTTGAAGGAGATTCTAGTGGCTGGGTGGAGGGGGACTTATTTGCCAATAAAGTGTTTTTAAAGTCTCCTTTCATCTGGCAGGAAATTGCATATGTTTCGTGGGATTATGAGAGGCAGGTTTACAACACAGGTTTCATTTTAGAACAGGTAAAAGCAAATGGGCAGGTGGGAAATGACTAACCTGGGTTTATGATGTGTACAGGTGAGCGAGAGCTGAGGATAAAGGAGGACGCAGGCATTGTGACGTATACTGTGTTAAAAGAACAGCGCGTGGGATAAACAGTCATGACATGGTTAAAGGGAATTTAAATATCACAACTACTCATATTTTCATAAGAACAATTTTAAAAATGTTCAAATTTGTGTTTAAAATGCAGACATCAGACATAGCTTTTGTGGTGATATTCTTTATCTTCAGTAAATCCGCCTCTGTGAGGCGACTGCTTGCATGCTAATGAAGAAACCTGTTGTAATGTACACACACTATTCGCTCTGATACAAACAGACGTGAGATGGTTACCTTACAACAACCTACATCCCTGTACAAAAGAGCCAATTATAAGACAGAGAATGATCATTTTAAAAACTATTATATGATAGAAAATAATATTTATATAATCGTATGTATTTCTGTGAAAAAAAAAAGAAGATTTTTTTTTTTATTCTCAATTCCTGGGACAAATTGCACAGGAACTAAATATAGAATTGCACAGGAATATATGTGGAGGATATGGGGTCATAAAAATTTATGTTGTTGGTGGTTGGTCATTATTGTGATCCAATACATGATTCATTTTCATTTTACAGGAAATCATTTGACAACATATTTTAGACAAAATACATCATTGTTTTGTTAAACATATATGCTTATTCTCTTTTAAGGAGCTAAGGAACAGGCACTGAAATAAAAACGCTACAGAAAAAGAAAAGGTACATCTCAGCTTGTTAAAAATATATTTTAATAACTTAAATATAATTACAAAATAATTATTAAAAATAATTTAAGAATTCTAGGTTCATACAGTTCAGAAAAGATTATTTTTGAATGTTCTAAGAATTTTTAAAATGGTTTAAAAGCATGTTTTCGTGGTTATGTGAACGTTAAGAGAGAATTTTAAGGGAACTTTCATTTTATCATTTTGCAGACATTATAGAAACGTAACTTTGAACGTTTTCTAAACAAGTTTAGCTTAAAAAATTTAATTAAAATAAATAAAATAAATAAATAAAAACCTTCCACGTATGTCCAAATTACAAGGTTTCTGATCAAAATGTTCTGTGAACAATGTAGCGTATAAATAACATTTTTGTGCGAACGTTCTATTAATGTAACATCATGAAGAACGTTCTCCAATAGCTTTTCTGAGCGCGTTCTCTGTGAGCTGGAGGCTTACTTGTTAAACTCATCCGTTAATGTCAGTGCAGTAACGTGAGGGGTTTATTTTTTTAAGGAGAGACACCTGACTGTATCCTGGACAGGCGACCGGTTCCTGACGCTCCCATAACCGCCGCGCAGCCCGAGGGCGGGTTCACCGTCTGAGCGCGCCAAAAGGGCAAAACAGAGACAGAAGGAAACTTTTCTCGCTGGCATATTTGTCCAGTTTATGAATTATGCTAATTCTGTGCAGCCTGTAATATGTGCCTTCCTCCAAGGATATATTATTTAAAATTGGTGACTTAAAATATTGATGAAAATGTATTTACCAGGCCAGCCTTACAGTTAATTCTGTCGTGAGTCTTTCAGATTGAGGGCTAACAAAAACAATATTATTGAGCTAAATGAGTTTTCTTCTGGAGTGCCCTACATAGCCTACATGGGTAGTTTTGTCTGTCACTATTATTATGATGAAGTATAATTTAAAGGAGCTGCCTCCACAAATTATCTTGAATAAATAATTAAACATTTGCCCTTACCTCACCGCATTATTTTGGCTTCATAAATTATATTCAGAGTTGTCACCATCACGCTGCGTGTGCAATGTCTTCAAATGAAACGTAGTCCCATATCGCCCTCTGCTGGAGAAATACACACATGACACTGAATACTCCACCTCGATGAGCAGGCTTTATTTTTTTATGGTCGAGAAGGCAAAAGTGTTTCTTTAAACGAAAAAGAATATGATTAATTTACTTAAAACATTAATAATTTTAAATACAATATAGTCTTTTCAATTATTTTACATAGGCTACTTTTGCTGCTAACGTGACAAACAAATACACAAAACAAAGACATTTAATTGACAAAAATGTGTTAAATGCATAGCCTAACTGAAGTTGTTGTGGGAGCTTTCTCAAGTTTCAGAAAAACAATTATATTTTGGTGCGAAGCATGCATTTTCACTGTTAGACAATGTAAAAAAAAAATAGATGCACAGCCCTAGTTTAGATTTAGTTGGTGTTGCTTTAATGTAGGTCTTCTTACTGTAAAATGTACTAAATAAAACCATGTGCTATATAAATCAATCAATAAATAAATAAAACAGCAGACCTAATCATGAATAAAAAATTATCTGAGAATGATGCGTGAAGTAACAATTAACCGATGTCCTATTGTTTCTGGTTCATTAGAAATGAAATGAGCCATAATAAAACAGTTTTCTTCAACATAACCTTTAATCAAACTGAAGTGAAGTTTTACTGCCTACGTCACCATCACGGCTTTCACCCATAGGTTACTTAAAAGTGGTCACGTGACTCTTTCGAGCCCGATACAGTAGTGCACTCGCTAGGAGCTCGAGAGGACAAGTGTACTGCAAACATTGTTTACACGGATTTCAGCTCGTTAGTGTTAACAGAGAGCGCTTGTCTTCGTCCGTGAACAGAGCTCTCACTGACGGGTGATTGACCGCTGTGTGTCAGACGGGATGGTTTGCTTTGAGAGCTGGTAGATCACAGGTATGTCCTTCATTTCCTTTTCTTAACACTTTCTTAAACTTTTCAAAGGCTGTGTGTGTTGACAAAGGTTGTGTGTGTGTGTTCACGTTCAGTGTGCAGCAACGACGGATGTGTTCTTTACTTCATGTACACTACACTTACGGAAGCAAAAGTAGACCATGGCTGTGTGTCAAACACTAGTAAGCTGCCTATCTAGACGGCATTGTGGGGTATCATCTTTATAGGTTTCATCTCGGTAAACAACAGCTCACTAGGGTTAGAGATACAGTTTATCCGTAAGGATATATTATATGCAAGTCTACAATGTTGCAGTGCATTTTGTATTTTTTTTTTTCAAACCTGTTTTACTGCTTACTTTCTTTGTAGGACAAAGTATCCTTTTAATATTCCACAGATGCTATGGATTTTTTTTATATGATAGAAGTATCTTCAGGACTTCTTCATGCACATGATTAGACTCATGCGAATAGGACTCATTTTGCACAAGAAACCATGTTCTCATCAACCCACAGTTACTGCATGGAAACAATTAAAAGAGTCTCTGAAAGAGTTAAACATATGGTCTTTTGAATAAGTGTATTTTTTTAAAGCAACTTGTTAACAATTCAAAGTTTCAGACTTTGTTTCTTCTTCTTTATTAACCCTGTAAATCCTGACTTTTAAATAATGTAATATATATAAAATATAAAAGATAATCTTTAAGAAAAAGTTTATATATATATATATATATATATATATATATATATATATATATATATATATATATATATATATATATATATATATATATATATATATCATATTTGATAAATTAGGATTTTATGTCTCGTATAGTGTGATATAGTAAGAATATAGAGCTCAGTTTACTGTAATTGTTATTTATATGGTCAGAAAGTCAGATTAAATTTTGATAACATATAATATAAATCATTGAGATTTTTACATAAAATGGAAATGCATATCATTGTCACTCTTTATCTCCTAATAATGTGCCTTATTAAAATGATTGCTTAGTTTTATGATGAACTTTCTGTAGTTTTTATTGTGGAGGCAAAATATAATGAAATGCAAAACATTGATGATTGAGAGATGGACAAATAAACATTCCTCAAAAAAAACAACAACGTAATTTTTCAAAAGAAAACAAAAACAAACTTGGATAAACAAATAAACCTGTTACTTTAGTCCAATAATTGTTCATCTTGAAATATTACTAGCAATTTAAAATCTGTTTATACCAAGCTGAAGGTGGATGTTTTTAGAAATATAAATAATTTTACTTGCTGAAAAGTGTGAACTATGTAGCAGAGGACAGAAGGCAGAAGTAGATTGTGTGCAACAAGTTTTTCAGCAAAAGTTTTCATCATGCTTGTAACTTAAGAGCCTTTTAAAGTCAAAGGTTTGTGGGGTTAACCATTATAATGGACTATGAAAATCGATTAGACACAATTAATAATTTCACACGTTGATTTGTACACTATGAGTTTGTAAGATGAAACTGCCTTTCCTCCTCCAGTCAGCAAGATTACGCAAAATATTACAGGAACCGCAGAACTAGATCATGTTACTATCAGGAAGCTCAATCATGTGACCCTGTGCTCTAGACACTCATAACCTACACAGCATCAACATTTCTTCTTTTTCCTTGTGTCTTCAGAAACACTTCCACTTTTAAATCAGATGCATGGGAAAGTAATGAGCCGTGTCTTGCAAATGACTTGCAGACAGTTGACATGCTTACATGAACACAGATTCCCCTAATCTTTCATTTTTCAGGATTTGTATTTCCTCCTGGTGTGCTGGTGAACCCTGACACAATGAAGTCAGATATACCATATCAAAAGGTGTGTTATACACGATTAGTGATTTCTTCAGTTTAGAGTTGATTGTAATTATTCTACGCTTTACAAGAAGAACATTTAAGAGTTATCTGGTGGTTTTAATTTTTAAAAGTATGTGTTAACTTAAGACGCTGTGTTTAAATAACCACAAACCTTTTATTTTTGTGTCTTGATCAAGATGGTTGATGTGGAGCTAAGCAGAGGAGAAACTCATCTTGGCTCACAAAAGGTATTACATCAGTCTATCCTGATTTAGGCCTCATGACTTGTACAATGTGGAAAAAATAGCTAAAGATTATACTTTTAGGTATTGCTGTTATTACTTTATTGGTGTTTAACTGTAGGTGAGAGCAAATGTGAAAGTAATCTACATGTAAAAATAAGAAATAAGCATGCATAATTAACCCTAATGACAATTTCCTTTTTTATTTTTTTCTCTTGAAGTCAAATGTTGTTGTTTTTTCAAACATGTACAGTTTAAACAACAAATTAAGCTTAATTGGACGAGTGTAAGTGGTTTTAAAAAAAGGTCACACATTGACTGTTCGTAGTTGAAATTTATCAGCTATTTTGTTCATAAAATGTATGCATCAGCCACAATGTTGAACAAACACACTGAATCAAATCTATGATACATTATCATATTTTCTTTGATTTAACTTATATGAATTATACTAAAAAAATTATAGATTTTTATAAAATTTGCTTATGGTGGAATATATCAGTTTACACTTAAAATAATATAATAAATAAGATCTAAATGATCTAAAATCCCAAAAGATTTAGCTACATAATTGTATTGTTAGTACTATAAGGTAATACGTTTTATTGGATTTTATTAAAAAAGTTACTGAAATTAATAGCCAATGTGTGACTCCCATTAGTAAATCTTAGGACACTTAAATATTTATTATCAGCTGGTGTATGTCCAGTACTGATACTGATAAATCAAAAGAAATCTCTAATATCAACCAGTAACAGATTTGGTACTAACTACTGTTAGTTACACGTTACATCATCTTTCACTCTATAGTCTTTTCCTTCTGACGTAATAAGATAATTTAAGTTATCGAAACCATATACGTATATGGAATAACTATTTTATAAAAGCTATAAGCCATGTGAAGCCATGGATTACATAGAATTTATAACAGCTTTATATTTATTTATAATCGCTTCGCATCATGCCTAATAACGCTAATCTCTGTGTTTAGCATTACAGGTGTCTGATCATCCTCACCTGTTTAACCACAATACTGCTGATCCTCCTGTCACTCCAAACCCTGCTTGTTCCCATGGCAACATCCTCCTCCTCCTCCTCCTCATCTGGACAGCAGGAGCATCTTCTAATCAGAGAAACCTGTACTGATCCCTGCAGGTAGACGCCCACCTAGGGAACTTTATTTGAGTCACTTCTCTTTCTCACACTTTTCTTTGTGTTTTGGAGTGTTTTAGTGGTCTAGATGAGGTTAACCACAGCACACAGTTTCACATCTGCATGAAGTCTGCATTTATAGCTCTGTTGCCCACATGTGTCCCTTACAGGATTGTTCTAGTGGAGAGTATTCCTGAGGGACTGGTGTTTAACTCCTCGACCACTCATCAGTCCATTTATGAAGCCTGGCTCAACCTTATATCTGGTGCTCAGACCAGTCTGGACATCGCCTCCTTCTACTGGACTCTCACCAATAACGACACGCAGACACACGAGGCCACAGCCAATCAGGTTTGGATGTGACGTTTACTAAATTCTCAGTGAATAATAGGCTAATAGTGTTAGTGACGTCTTACCCAAGTGATCTGTCTATTTTAGGGTGAGCAGATTCTGGAGGAGCTAGGGCAGCTCTCGGGGAGAGTCTCTGTCCGAATTGCAATCGATAAACCATCAGAGAAAAAACCTATGGGTGACATCAAGTTCCTGACTGATTCTGGTTAGTCAGCTTGACAGCTTAAAAATAACGATGTATACACGTAACAACATTGAATAACGCCTTACTTCCTGCAGGAGCTGACGTGCGGATGGTGAATATGCGAGAGCTGACGACAGGTGTGCTGCACACTAAATTCTGGATCGTGGATAAGAAGCACATCTACATAGGAAGCGCCAATATGGACTGGAGGTCACTAACACAGGTCAGTTGTATTTTTTTAGGATTATGGCCTATAACCTTTAAATCTCATATGGTTTGATATCAGTGTTTGGGAATTTTTGCTTCCTTACGTACTCTCATAGAGAAGAATTAATTTAAACTACCATTCAAAAGTGTATGTTTTTTAAAGAAATTACTGACTTTTGATCCATTTAAGGTGTCCTTGCTGAATTAAAGCTTTCAAAATATTTATAATGGAATGTCATTTCAAATAAATGCTGTTAAAAAAAAAAAAAAAATTATTCATCACAAATCCTGAAAAAAATTAAGCAGTACAAAAGTGTTTGTGGTAATAAAAGTTTCTTGAGCAGCACATTAGAATGATTTCTGAAGGATCATGTGACACTGAAGACTGGAGCAAAGTGAAAGTGAAAGTGACGTGGCCAAGTGTGGTAACCCATACTCAGGATTAGTGCTTTTTGCATTTAATGATGAATAAATTACATTTTAAAATATGTTGTAATAATATTTCATAAATGCAGAAAAGAAAAACATGAAAAAGAAATAGCACCAACCAATACTCCATATATCTCAGTAGTATTGTGAATGTTGAATTTTCTGATGTGTTGATTCTGCTCAGGTGAAGGAGTTGGGTGCCATTGTGTATGACTGCAGCTGTCTTGCTGAGGATCTTGGCAAGATCTTCGAGGCTTATTGGTACCTGAATCAGACCACGACCGTTCCTGCACACTGGCCCAAAAATTACTCCACAGTGTACAATAAGGACACACCCATGCAGCTGTCACTCAATGGGACCGATGCCAGCGTCTATCTATCAGTAAGAGAGATTCGGCGGACACTGAATAACCTGAGCTCAGTCATGAAAGACAAAACTGAATGTAATCCGTGCGTTTCTATCAGTGCCTGTGGACGTTTTGTGGCTTTTGTTGTTCCTTGTTCATGTGGTGTTTGCTGAGCTGATTGCCGTTTCGTTTGGCATCATTGAGGAAGTTTCTCTCTCTCACAGAGCTCTCCTCCTTCACTGTGCGCCGAGGGCCGGACTCCAGACCTGCAGTCTATCCTCAGCGTCATCGCTGATGCCCAGCAGTTCATCTACATCGCTGTGATGGACTATCTCCCCACTATGGAGTACTCCAGCCACAAAAGGTCTGCAGTATATTCCCTGCCTTGTCATGCATAAAGCCATCTGTCTTCATTATAAAATCTTCTAATCGTAGGCATTTTGAACCATTTCTTTTAATAAGCATGTCATTAAGAAGCTCAAAGGTCCCTCCCCATTGCCAAAAAGGTTTCTTGCATCTAAAAATAATATTTTTAGCAAACACATATAGACTGCAACACAGTTTTTACTGTTAGTGATATACTGTTATAGGTAATGTTGTTAATATTTTAAATTTAATTTCATTTGAAGTTTAGTTTTAGTATAGTATTTGTTGTGTGTGTGTCTTTTTAATATGTCTAAAAGTAACATTTTTATTTTAATACTTGAACTATTTGTTACACTTTATTTTAAGATGTCCTTGTTACAGTCTAATTAAACATTTACTGAGTAATATTAATTAACATGTATTTACTAAAGGTTTTGGTTTTGGGTTATTGCATGTGATTATGAATAGTTTTGTGCTAATACTATAGTAATTACACGTAATGTGCAACGAGGACACATTAAAATAAAGTGTTGCAATGTTCTTTTTCGGTTGTTATTCTAGTACTTCAATTTAAACTAAAAGAAAATTAAAACTTTGGCTTTGCCAACTAGCTGAAATAAATGTTTTGTTTAATTTTATTTCAGGTAATGTTTATTTTAATTGATGAAAAAAAAAATGGTTTAATTTTAGCTGTAGTTAATGAAAATAACCCTGCTGTTTAGCCACCAGTCAAGTCACCTTTATTTATATAGCGCTTTAAACAAAAAAGACCAACTGAACAAGATAAATTAGGAAAACAGTGTGTCAATGCAAAATGACAGTTTTGCGTGGCAGTTCATCATCTCTGTCCAGTTTAAATAGTATCTCTGCAATCATTTGAAGTCAAGTCAGTGATATCACTGTAGATGAAGTGACCCCAACTAAGCAAGCCAGAGGCGACTGCGGCAAGGAACCGAAACTCCATCGGTGACAGAATGGAGAAAAAACCTTGGGAGAAACCAGGCTCAGTTGGGGGGCCAGTTCTCCTCTGACCAGACGAAACCAGTAGTTCAATTCCAGACTGCAGCAAAGTCAGATTGTGCAGAAGAATCATCTGTGTCCTGTGGTCTTGTCCTGGTGGTCATCTGAGACAAGGTCTTTACAGGGGATCTGTATCTGGGGCTCTAGTTGTCCTGGTCTCCGCTGTCTTTCAGGGCAGTAGAGGTCCTTTCTAGGTGCTGATCCACCATCTGGTCTGGATACGTACTGGATCCGGGTGACTGCAGTGACCCTCTGATAAAGGACCAAACAGATCACTTAGAAGTTCACAGGAGCAAAGAATTCTGTCTACATTGAGCTGTCTGAACATTGCAGATTTTGAACCTTTAAAGTTGAACTCTGTAATTGCTTTCCCTGATTCCCGGCAGGTACTGGGCAGATATCGACACCCAGCTGCGGAGCGCGGCTTATGAGCGTAATGTTCGTGTGCGTCTGCTGATCAGTTGTTGGGAAAATACCAACCCCATCATGTTCCCTTTCCTCCGTTCACTAGCATCCTTACAGGACAAGAGCACACTGGATATTCAAGTGGTGAGTGCCACCAGAGGAACTCTTTAAGTGTTTGACAGGCTGTGTAATATATTACCTCAGAGACCATGATAAGGTTGCCTTGCTTTAATGCACATTGCATACAAAGAGGTTTGGGGATGATAAGATTTTTCACATGTTTTTGAAAGAAGCTACCAAGTCTGCATTTATTTGATTAAAAAAAATACAGTACAATTGTAAAATGTTGTAAAAACAGCATTTATTTATTTGAACTAGAAATCATCTGTAATAAAAATGTCTCAACTTTGACTCTTAGATCAATTTAATATGTCCTTGCTAAAAAAGAAGCTTAATATATCTGCAATAAATTAAAACGAACCATTTTTTCTTTCACAGAGAATTTTTACTGTGCCTGCCAACCCTCGACAGAAACACATTCCCTACGCCAGAGTCAACCACAACAAGTACATGGTCACAGATAAAGTTGCTTACATAGGTACTACTTTTACATTTTGCTCTTCTTATTGCATTTCTAAAACATCTGAACTAGTGCTGTGATTAATCACATCCAAAATAAAAGTTTTTGTTTACATAATATATGTATGTGTACTGTGTATATTTGTTATGTGTATATAAATACACACACACACACACACACACACACACACACACACAGTATATATTTTGAAAATATTTACATGTGTATAAATGTATATTTTATTTAATATATAAACAAAATATATTTTTCTTAAATATGTGCATGCATCTGTTTGTATTTATCTAAATATACACGCATATATTATGTAAACAAATGTTTATCTGTTTTATGTTTTATTATGTTTATTTTAGATGCGATTTAATTGTTTGACAGCACTGATCTCTGAACTCTTCACAACTTACCTTCTAAAGACATGAATGATCAAAAATAGTTTAATATTATCCTGTTGCTATACTCACTGCCTACGTACTTTCCAGGCACGTCTAACTGGTCCGGAGACTACTTTGTGAACACCGCTGGATCTGCGTTAGTGGTGAACCAGACCACAAGCCCCACAGTCCAGGAGCAGCTGCAGGCAGTGTTCGAGAGAGACTGGGACTCTCCGTACAGCACTGACATCAACCACAGAACCAACCGCAAAGACGTGTGCTAAACCTTCACACCAAAGAGAGCACAACACTGTTAAAAGGCATTTGCTGGGGGATGGTTTTCAGGGCATGTATAGCATAGAGTATACTCTAAAGTATCAGCTTCCCTGGCCGTCTTTCCATGAGCTACTTTTGCACTCAGTAATAATGATGATGTCACTCTCATCTCTGACCAGTTGCATATATTTTGCACAAAATGTATTTTAAATGGCAATGCAATGCAATACCTCCAGAAATACTTTCCTGTTGATTCTTTCTAACATGGTTTTCCAGGAGAATTGATTTAGTGTCTTGTTCATAGCTGCTTCCTCTTTTTAAAGTGATTTCAAAGGCTGCATTTAAAAATCATCTCAACAGTATTATTCATGTTTTAAAAAATCAGATCTGACTCATCGAAGAAGCGGGTTTTAATAACGTCTGTTGCGATGAACGTCTGCGAAGGCATTTGTGCATGTTTGAACACATTTGTTGTGGTGTCACCGCTATTGGTCAGCAGCTCTTGAATGTTTTAATTCACTCACTTTACTTCAAAGACTTGCAAGGTGAGAAATTATGAAGTACGTGGTTTTTTTTTATTATGTCTATTAATCTGGAAGTGAAAATGTCTTGGTATTCGTGTAAAAGAGTCATTGCCAGACATGTTCATCATTATAAAGAGGAACAGTGAGTAGTGATGAGGGATGTGTGAGTCGGTTTTTAAGAATTTTTTTTTTTAAATACGCACACTCCATTGGCTGTGAACTTTAAAGCATTTTCAAGGAAGTTTCTTTTCAAATTAAGTTCATTTTACATTTGAAATCTCTTTGTTTTGAGAGCTGCATGTTTCATGAAAGTGTAAACTGTTACAAGCACTTGGGCAACTTTTTCTAGTCATCTCGAAGTCATTTTACATTAATGACTGATGATTAGAAGTGCAACATTTTTGTCGTAGCATAGAATTTGCATGTGATTCTGAAAAAACAATGCATGTATAAAAGGCACATGTTATTTCAGATTGTTTAGGAGGGACATGTTTAACAAATGTTATGAAAACCACTCAAGTACACCCTTTCACCACACTCACTCTTTTCTTAATTCATTTTCTCTAAGTTTGATAACATTTCTCAGTTGCAATGTAAAAGGTCATGTCATGTTCATTCTTCTGTTTGATTAATTCTATTCATATCACATAAACTTACATTTAGTCATTTATCAAACGCTTTTATCCAAAGCAACTTACAAGTGAAGACAATGAAAGCAATCAGATTCAACAAAAGCGCCATAATAAGCAAGTGCTATGATTTTTTGTTAAGTATATAATAGATAAAAAATAAAACAAATAGATAGAATAGAGAAAGATAGTATTATGTCTTTTTTTTATTTTACTTTCACAGAAAACAAGCATTTAGAAAACGTAAGAGTTCAAGTCTTAAAAGAACCTTTTTTAATGATAACGAAACATAGATCAAATAGAACAAGAATAGATTGCTACAGTTATGGTCAAATAGAGATGGAAGATATGTTTTTTATCTGTTTCATGAAGATGGCTAAGGACTCAGATTGTAAATGAATAAAAATAAATAAATGTGGTTGATTTTCTTATGTTAGCGATCACTTCACCTTAAATTCTGTTTCAACATCTCTTTAAATCTTCGTTATGTACAAAAACGTAGGTACTATTAATTTGTCTACAAAAACTTTAATTTCAATCATTTCAATTGATTAATTATTTTATCTATTTTTAACCTTAATCTCTTACATGGACATTGTTATCACTCGTATTAAAGCAGACCACGCCTCCCTGTGTACAATTGGCTAATAAATGTTATATGTAGTCTGTGATTAGACAGTTAAAATTCGTTCATAGAGCTTAACCAATCAAAGCAACCCGTGATGACGCGAGGGCGGGATTTGTTGGAACACTGCTGTGGCGGTGCAGTGCTGAAGAGAGCTGTGGAGATGACGGAGAGTGTCGCTCAATATTACAATAAGATATCATTATTCATATATCCCTTTTTTTCAATCGTGCGTTGAGTATGAACGACTCCGAGGTCATTCATAATTCATAACAATCATATATCCTGCGAGAAAATTTAAAGTTGAGATTTTACTGAAGAGTCAACAATCATGGAAAATAATGTCATGTACGATTTGAGTGTTATGGCTCACCTCATTTAATCAGGCAGCAGTGCTGGGATGCACTCACAATGAACACTGAAAGTAAAGTCAGGCTTGTTTTAACATCATGATATGTGAGATGTGTAATTTTACACTGACGCTGAAATGAATGACTGGAGTTTAGACACTTAGACACTTGTTGTATTCACTCTAAAATTTAATTTCAGTAAAAAAAAAAAAAACGGCTATTTTTTTTTTTGTGGTCATTAAGCTAAATATTTCTGCTTCTACCAATTTTAAAAAAAATATGTGTAGTTCATTTTGTCCAGCATATAACTTTACACCAGAGGGCAGTACGTAAACCACAAATCTGACACCTACATGTCTGTTACAGATCAACTATTTTAGCACTTGATAATTGGTAGCCTACTAACTGTATAGATTTTTTAAAACTTTTTTTTGACGGCAACATTTTATTATTCTACATACCATTTAATTGCGACAAAACTCTTTGCAGAGTAGGCTACCTCTGTGAAAAAAAATGCACTTGAATGTGCACTTGTATACTTCGCATCCTTTTGTAATATTTTAATAATCTTTTCGATGGGTTGACTAACACAATAAAGCACATGTAAAGTACTTGATAATAATTTAAAATGTAGTGTGTTATTCAGTTTTTCTTGTAAAGTTCATATATTTTAAATTAACAAAATTGTGATTTGATCATGACAAATGTGTAAATTACACATATATACTGAAACCATGACATACAATTTTCAGTGAAACCAAAACAAGTATAATAACAATATTTCAAAGAAAATAGAAATAATTATTAAATTACAGACAAGGATGTACTGAAGTCATACTTAAGAGGATAAAAAAGTGCCCTTAATGTCAACTAATTTAATATCAATCTCTTTTGTCATCATCACACTTCGTCCCAAAAGAAAAAAACACTTTAAAATCTCTTTATTTAATCCCAGTCTAGCTTGTACTTATTTGAACAATGGCTGAAACTTGGTATTACGAACACTTCCTGTGTCTGTTTGCCTTTTTAAGATGAATCGCTTGATGTATTCCCCAAATTGGATAAAAGTATCTGCCAAATGTGAAATTAAACTATAAACCATTGTTTATAGATCCACAGATGATGCCATCTCTCACATCCTGCACTCTTCTCTCACACACATCGACAGCAATAACAGGAACTATGTAAGGCTGCTATTTATTGACTATAGCTCAGCTTTTAATACTATAGTCCCCATAAAGCTAGCTTCCAAACTCATAGACCTCGGACTGAATTCTTCACTCTGCAACTGGATCCTTGATTTCCTCACCGGCAGACCTCAAGTGGTGAAACTAGGCCAGTACACCTCCAGCTCCATCACCCTGAACGTAGGAGCCCCACAGGGCTGTGTCCTGAGTCCCCTGCTCTACTCTCTTTACACACATGACTGCGTGTCTTCGCACAGCTCCACATCTATAATCAAATTTGCTGATGATACTGTGGTTCTGGGCCTCATTCACAACAATAATGAGACCGCATACTTGGATGAGATAGAGAAATTGACATCATGGTGCCAGGACAACTGTCTCTCTCTGAATGTGAGCAAAACTAAAGAACTGATTGTGGACTTCAGGAAGAGACAGCAGCAGCCCTATACTCCTCTTACGATCAGCGGGACCCTTGTGGAGAGGGTGAGCAGCTTCAAGTACCTTGGTGTAAACATCTCGGAGGACCTCACTTGGACTACTCACATTCAAACACAGGTCAATAAAGCCAAGACTGTACCATCTGCGACAGCTGAGGAAATTCAGGGTCTCACCAGCAATCCTGAAAACTTTCTATTCTGGGGCTATAGAAAGCGTATTGACTCAGTGTATCTCAGTGTGGTATGGGAACAGCTCCAGTCAAGACTGCAAAGCCCTGCAGAGAGTTGTGCGCTTAGCTGAGCGCATTTCAGGGTCTGCTCTCCCCTCTCTGCAGGACATCTACCTCAAACGCAAAAAATCATCAAAGACTACACCCACCCCAGTAATCATATTTTCACTTTGCTGCCATCTGGTAAGCGCTTCCGTTGCCTTATGGCAAAAACTGAGAGACTCAGGAGGAGTTTCTTCCCCCAGGCCATCAGGCTCTTAAACTCTAAACCAGCTTCTTAACATCCTCATGCCTCCACTTAATGTTCACTTTATCTTTTTACTATATTCACTAACTCACATAGACACACTGACAGTGTCGCCCTGTTTTGCACATCTGCTTCTTGTACATTCCTGGGTATCTTAATATTTAAGACTACAGTAAAATGCATATATGCACATTGTACATCCCTGTACATCTTAATATTTAAGACTACAGTTTACACTCATGCACATTATTTTGCGTTCTATATTTAATTCTACAATATACATTTTTTATATTTTATTCTTATATTTTTATTGTTTACTTTTATTTCATTCTTACATAGCTTTATTTATGTATATTTTAATCAGTGTTGTTTTCTTTAATAATTGCACTGTCCATGGAGCAGACCTGACTCACATTTCACTGCTGGTTATATATGCTATATATAATTTTGTATGTGACGAATAAAAATCTTGAATCTTGAATCTAATTGCAATTAACATTACATTCAGTTCATGCTTAAGTGTATTCTTTTATATTATACAATACTCTTTAAAAAGTTATTTAAGGTGCATTTCTTTTTCCCAGGAAATGATAACCTATATGTAATCATTTGAGTATTGCATTATAAGCTCAGAGAGGTTTTTCATCATATCATATCAGTCAAGTTTGAACTGGTTTTTTAAGGGTGCATGTGGATGATTGTATGAGCTGGATGTGGTCAGTCAGGGTGTTTCTGTGAGGCTGAGGGTCACTGCAAGGACGTCCCGTGTTTATACACAAGATCAGCACGTTACCCTCCTCTTTGAATTGGCTGTAACATCTAAAAATAGAGATTTTTGGACCTCCACGAGATCACAGGATTAACTATTTTCCGGTAATTTCAGTTAAAGATTCATCAACGTCTTTGCTGTCTGCTTCAAAAAAAGCACTAGTACTACTATGAGACTTTTTAGTCTCAAAGATTTTTAAATGTTTTTAAAAGAAGAATCTTCACCGAGGTTCACCAAGGCTGCATTTATTTAATGGAAAATACTGTAAAAACAGTAATGTTTTGAAATATTATTACAGTATAAAATAACAGTTTTCTGTGTGAATATATTTTAACATGTCCTTTGTTCCTGTGATGTTTATGTTGAATTTTCAGCATCATTCATCCTGTGTCACGTGATCCTTAAGAAATCATTCAATGCTGATTGGCTTCTCAAGGAAAATTCATTATTATTATTATTATTATTATTATTATCAATGTTGGAAACAGTTGTTGTCTGAAAATTCAGCTTTGGATCACAGGAATAATTTACATTTTAAAATATATTCAAATGGAGAACAGTTATTTTCTATTGTAATAATATTTCAGATTTTTTCTGTTTTTAATGTGTTTGTTATCAAATAAATGCAGCCTTGGTAAACATTTTAAACCTGAGGTGTACTTCATTACTTATTAATATTCATAATTAACCAGTAATATATATATATATGATCTTTATACGAGAATAGCCCAGATGTCAGCTTTTATGAAGACATGGAAGAAGCTGTTTTTGCATAAACATTTGATTATTTTAAAAAACATTTACTGGAAGAACCATTCTGATTTATACATTTTTAATTTTTTTTTTTTTTTTTTTGCCATATTGTAATACAAAACAATTGTTAATAAGGTTTTTTAGAGAACATTTTACTTTTTGTGTATCTCTATGCCATTGCCACTATAAATAAATTGTCCTGTTAAATAAATGCTTTTGCTGTATTTAGTCCTGGTGCTGCTGAAATGTTTGGGTCTTTTGTTATTGAGTGAGCTTCAGTTTGAAGGCTATAAAGACAGTCCACTGATTGACTTGCTTTCATCAGAGTGGAGCAATGCTATAAATAACCCTTTGATTCAGATCCTGTTCATGAATAATCTTGATTTGAACAGTTAAACAGCTTTCTGGTCAAAAGATATCATGTGTTTGTGGTCTGCTCAGCAGATGAAGTATTTTTAGTATAGTTAAGAGGCTTTGAGTCCAACACAGTAGAAATTATTACGTTTTATGGCATTTATTAATTAGGCTGATGTATACAGCTCTTACTGAGGCCTTTACTCCATAAAAAGATAAAGTTGTTGTACGATGTAGTCATGCATTTTAAAGACAGCATTATTCACTGAGCATGAATTATAAATATGTTTACAAACACCATAGCTCAAATGAAATACCATGAGCCTGTGGTTCTTATGTGTGAAAAAATTATGATTATTCAAGCAGCTTCATCCAGAAAATGGTTTAAGTAAGAGGCTGTTGGATCATAATCTGAAAACAAACAAAACAAAATTCCTTTAGTTTCGCCTTGGATGAAAAACCCCACAAAATATTGCTCCAGTTATAAACATCAAAAACTACATTTTCATAAATGGGCAATAATGTAAAAGAATCCATTTACATTGTGAAAAAAGTAAATATTGTGCTTAACTGCATTGAATGTGCACCTGTAGTGGTTTCAGACCTTAAATATATATATATATATTAAAAACAAACTGTACATACATATAATATAATATTAATGAAATAAAAGAGCACTACAGAGCATATTTCTTAATACACATAAGTACACTTAAAATACATTTTGTAATATTAACTGGATATGATTTACATTTCAAGTTAATATATCGTAAATGTAATAAACTGCAATGTCATCATTAAAAATATTTAATTCCTTATGCATTATGTATGACATATTTTGTACAGTGCACGAGAAATGCTTGTACAACTTAACCATATTTCAAAGACAATATAGTAAATGTGAAAATACATACAAAGATGTACTGCACTTAAATCCAGCTTAAATGCAAATATATATAAATTTTTGAAACATTATTACAATTTAAAATAACTATTTTATATTTGAATATATTTTTAAATTAAATGTATTTCTGTGATGAAATGCTGAATTTTCAGCATTATTAGACTGAAGTAGTGATGCTGAGAATTCAGCTTTGATTTAGATTTTAAATACAAAGATGTACATTCATTTTCACTTAAACTATATTTCCATAATCATCTTTTCAAACCTAACATGCTGCCTTTAAAAAAAAAGAAAAAAAAAAAAATCAATTACTGCATATGTAGTGTGTCAAACTTCTAGATCAAGTCCTTGACATGTAAACTAATGTTGGTCTTTGTTGTATATTGCATAACTGCGATGCTGTTTTCACCAATCAGGACCGGATCTATCCGTTTCAGAATAACCCCAATCATGCATATTGTACTGTATATCTTTTGACAGCTCCTGTTTCATGGATGTAGGCTTTTGCCTCTTCAATCTGAGAATCAGTGGCAGTGAAGGAAGTGCAGAGGTGTGCTGGCATTGATGCCTGTTTGTGACTGTGAGTGAGGGAACGTGTTTTTCTTTTAATTATATTGTGGGAGCTGTTGAGCTCTGTCTGACAGAAGCCCTGATAACTGTTTCTCACTAAGCCCGATAACAAGGCCCTGTTCGGCCGGGACTAAAGCCACGGCACTGATGAACAAAAGACAGGAGCTTTAGTCTGGGGGCTGCAAACTGCTGACTCTCAGTGCCAGCTAATGCAGTATTCTGTCCTGTCTCCCTGTCGCCGGCCTCTGTCCACATCCTTCTCTTTTTTTCTCTCCAACGCATTCTCGTTCACTTTTGGCACCAACATGCCCCCCAACAAAGAAACCCGAAATCACACTCTCTGTGTCTACCTCCGACCCCCTCCTGTATCGGTTTGCCCTCACTTCCGCTTCATGCTCGCTGGAAGTGATCTGCTCACAGCACCCGGCCCGAGGTCTGAGCCGTATCAGAGGTGTGTGGGATGCGTGAGCGTGCATCTTGTCTTCTGCCATGTGTGAGTGTCTGCGAGGGATCTTCCGTGTCTCCTGGACACCCTCTTCAGACGCAGGTGGGTTTGCTGACATAACACCTGTGCTGAATGTGCACTTGTAGTGTGTTTCGAATCTTACAACAATGTACTTGTAGACACTATAATATTAATGAAATAAAAGCCCACTTAAGTACACTTTTAAATAGTGCACTTTGCAATACTGTCAAAATAAAAGCTTTAGTTTAAGTTATATTTTAAATCCCTATTTTAATAACCTTTAAAGAAGTTTTTTAAGGTAAGTGGTTGCAAACAATATATTTTAGCTACATGAAAAATAAAAGAAAGTTAGCCAGCTAAATGTTTTAAATTAAAATTAATTGTTTGCAATCCCTTAAAAAAATCTATTCAAAAAGCTCAATTAATCATTTTTTTTTCAGTGTAGTTAGTTATTTTATATTACATTAAAAGTTAATATTTTTAAATGCACTAGTGTACCTGATCATTACAAATGTTTAATTAAATATATTTTTAAATACATGACATACAAGTTTCAATGGAAATTACATTTAAGTATGTTTTAGTTTACTATGAACACTTGTCAGTACATTTGGAAGTACACTTTAACCATATTTCAAAGACAATAGAAATAATATAATGAAATTACATATAAAGTTGTACTTAGGTCACGCTTATAAAAAGTAAAAAAAGCACTCCTAATTGCATTTAATATAAATTTAAACTATAATACACTTTAATTGTAAATAACATTCAATTAAGTGTCAAAAACTTTGCATTCAATACACAGTATTTAAAGGTTATTATTTCTGTAATAATTCCTGATTTTAAAAGTATACTAAAATCACAAGGGACTGCATGTCATATATTCATCACGATAACAATAGTCCATTCAGTTAAGGATCATAAGTTAGTGTTATTTTGTTGCTGTTTAACCTGAATAACATTATGCTCCTGTAAATGAAGATTTGGACACTTATTTTTGGACAACTCATTATCAGCACAATAATGTCTAACTGGTTACAGAAGTGTGTGGCTAGTGCATTGTCCTCAATGTACTTTTATACACTGGAAGCTGAAGATAGTGGTTAAGTTTGTTATAAGCTCATTTTTGTGGATCCAGTCATATGTATTGTTGGAGCCAGATCAGAGGTTGCTTTGGTGTCATTCTCAAACTAGTTCCTCTTTTAACATGTTTTCATTTAACATGCAAACAAGTGTGTCACACTTAAGCACGATATCTGCATAATAAGTATTATTTTTAAAGTGTGCTAAAGTGCATTTCTATTTGAAGGGTGGTCAAGCTCAGACACCTTAATGTTACTAATACACAATGACAAGAAAATCAACCGAAAATGAAGAGCTAAAGATGCGATGGAAGTTAGCTAATTAGTTAAGCTAATGTTAACTTCATTTTTGCAATCATCGCTTGAAATTGGTTATCATCATAATTCTGTTATAATATCAAATGTTTTTGTAAATGGCATAAACCAGTAATATCACAAAACATCAGCATTTTACAAGCTAACACTTATTGATGTTTATGTTGTTTTTTTTCCTTCTGAAAATGATGTCACTTCCTAGTGGATGATGTCATTGAGGATCTGGCTTTTTTAGTCCAGGTGATATTTAAAATGACTAAGATGAAAAGTGGAACAGATGATACGGACGATATAATAATTCATAATCATCTATTATTTATCAATTGCCGATTTGTAGTATTAGAGGAGCACAGCAAAAATGGCAACAAAAGCTCAAAACAGAGCTCTGAAATGATTCCGTTAAGTTACTTAAAATGTAAAAGACTTTAATTCATGTCATTCATTTGCCCTCCAGCTTGTCAGTTTTCTTTTTCTTTCAGATATTTATAATGGCTTATAACGGCTTATCTGAGAAAGAAAAGAAGAATGTCAGATTTATATTTGCTTTTCCTGAACAGGATTTCAGTGACGAGTCAATGTCGAAAGATATTGAAGAAAATTGATGAAAAACAATTTTTTTCTCCCTCTCTTTTGCTTTGTCATGTGATTGTGTCTGTTAGTCTATCAGCGTCACATGACATGAAGCCAGCTGTCTACTCTAGATTCTTGGCTGTCTGTTCTGCTGATAGCTGAATTCACTAATAAACTAGACACCTCACCTTGTGCCAGGGAAGCCGCCCCTAGCTCGTTCAAATGCCTATCCATCACATTATGTTGCTTATCCTACTTTTATGTATTGAAACAATGCAGGCATCACAACAATGTGAACCCCCGACTGCCGGGTGCCCGGCTACAGGCTTTAAGTGCTATTCTGACCCTGTGGATCCACCTGCATGTCACGCTGTGGGGATAATGAATTTTGGCAGTGTCTTGTGACCTGTTAGAGTTGTGTGGGCACCACCCCGGCTGGGTTAAAAACACAGGCGGGTTGCCCAAAAACAAGCAGACACACCTCAATGCTGGATAGAAAGCTACTTGTGCAAGCACTATCCTTGAGTGTTAAGCCTGACACAACAACTGCCAGACCTCAAGAAAGGGAAACTTTCTAATTTTTTTTTTTTCACTTTTCCAGATGTTTGGATTTTGCTTGTTTGAGTAGAGTTTAGTTTGTTTCTGTTTCACTGTAAATCTGCCTTGAGTCCTCTGGGGAAGTATTTATGAGTTGGGAAGTCAGTTACACTATTACGGTCGTGATGGTGACTGGCAATGTACCTTTTCTACAAAAAAATCAACATTTCTTTTTTTTTAACTGCTTCTACAAATTATACTTCTGCTGATGAATAAAGAATAATCATCAGGTGTGGTTTGGCTTTTTTATGCCTTTATTTCTTTTATGAAGGTGTTGAATGTCAGGATTTCTGTGATTTTTATGGAGGTAATTGTAGGACTTTTAAAAGACCCTTTAAAGACCAATAAAAGACAATTTAAAGAATAAATAATTAAAACGAAAACAATTCAGCAATATGAAAATGTTTGAAAACACAATAGCCTGATTAGGTTTTATTTATTATTTATTTTTTACATTTTAGTTAAAGTTTTAGTAATTTTATTGTGTTATTTTGTTTTAGTTTCAGTCATTTTAGTGCATCAAGTTAAACTAATTGTAAATGAGAAATGTTGCTTTGGTAATTGACAACTAGCTGATATATTTATGATTATTTTATTTCAGTTCAAATTAATTTTACATGAAACTTTATTCAAAACTTAAACTTTTACCTTTATTGATTAATTTGTGGGTGGGTGGGTTACCTATAAGACTTAATACCTAAATCTAATCATCATATATTCGTAATTGTCCAATATTGTTTGGTGTATAGAACCTTGCTAGTCTTATTGTAAATGAAATAAATATATGTAATTTCATTATTTTCAACAAATGTATCATCAGTCAGTAAACGCTGTGTCTATGACGCTTTTTCACTGACACGCCCACAATTTGGAAATCAGGCCAAAAATTACGCTTTCCTGGTTGTAATTATGACTTTTTGGTGACGTTAATGTCTAATCAACCTGTAAAATATGATCTTTCAGACATGACTTGTGCTTACCATCAGGCCAGAGTCATATTCTTGTGTGTTATGATGGTAAACTGTCCGTGTCAGTATAAGACGCCCTCCCACCCTCTGTATTTGGGGCATCCCACGGGCTTCATCCAATTGGATTGCTGACCGCCTCCCCTAACAGAGACCATAATAATTCTGCAAATATCCCTCGTCAGTCAGAGAATAAGCTGGCAGAGAGTTGGGGGGAGAAAGAGAGAGTTTGTTACTGAGGGAATAATTGATTCTGCACAAGGAAACACTCAATAAAGGTAGGGGATAATGACTTGTGTTGGGTTACATTGTGTGACATTGCTGTGTGGCTCAATAACTACATGACAAGACTCTCAGACCGACATGGAAACTTTAGTACAGATGTAATGTAATCTGCTGAACAGATGTAGTTTACCTGAGCATCTTAATGTTTTTCCTTGCACTGTCAGTCATACTTGCTGAAGGCACTGAAACGTTGAGTGGCACTGAAGAGGTGTGTGTGTGTGTGTGTGTGTGTGTGTGTGTGTGTGTTTTCTATATTAGTCTTACACAGTTGCAACAGCTGTGGCCCTGGTCATAAGATCAGTCTCACGTTACTGTGTGGAGTTCATGGCCCAGCATGCCATAGTTAAGATAGCAGCATGTGATGAAAAATAGTGAGAGTTAAAGGGACAGTTCAACCAAAAATGAAAATTCTGCCAACATTTACACACCCCACAACATGTATGAATGTCTTTCTTCTGCTGAACACAAAATAAGATATATGAAAGACTATTGCTATCCAAACGGCCAATGGGAAACAGCACTTAATCAGATTAATCAAGGTTGTATAACTCCAAGACTTTATGCTTTATTATTTCCCATTAAATAGTTGATTGTCTTGCAGACTCTGTCAGCGATGTTTGATATGTTTTGATAAACACTGCAGGTGTACATGACGTGCTTGCAATAAGCGATATCCCTCAGCCAGCTCCTCCCAACATGAGTATGGGAATAATGTGTGTGTGTGTGTGTGTGTATGATTCTAGTGCCATTCCTGCCACGTTTCAGGAGTCAGATGTTAATGGGACACCATTGCAGGTCGGGGGTACGGGGGGCTCAGAGTTGAGACTTGTCAATGTCACTATAGATAGTCTGTGATGCTGCTGAATTATGCAGACTCTCACACACTAATCAGGTTCTGTTTGGAGGAAGAGGAACACACTGTTTTTCAGACTGATGCTGCTGTTTGTGGATGAGATTGTTATTTAACTAATCTAGTCAATTATTGCAGCATCTCCAAAAAGTATATGCAATGTAACTGCAGAAAGTATCTAACTACATTTTATATGTTAATTTGAATCTATATAATAATAATAATTATTATTATTATTATTATTTTCTGAAATGCTTTGTTTTAAAGGTAGTTTGATATTTTGTTATCCAATGCATTGCAATTACATTTTTGAGCTGTTGCTTAAATGTCCAAATACCTTTTGGGACAGTGCATCTTAATACAGACAATTACATGAAATGCAATATATACAAATATTGCACAATTTGGTAACAAACTGCAGTGGATGAATGATATCGTGCTTTACAAACTGAAATAAGAGTTTCTGGGAGGTCTTCCAAAATAATCACAAAAGCATAGGCCACTTATCAATCAAAAAAAAAAAGAAAATTATTGTATTAAATAAATAATGCGTACAAGTAGCAAAATTACATATATGTATCATTTACAATATATTTTATTATATATTACTGATTGATGATTTATAAAAAAATGGAAACTTTTTCTCATTTTTTTATTATTATTATAAGTTGAAAATGAAATGTCAAACAGAAAAGATAATCATGCATTCCTTTAACAGAGCTGATGCATGTTAAGTCATTCTGGTTGACTGGACTTACTATCAACTAACTTGTTTTCTCTCTCAGATCTGGTGTTGGTTGTTATTTTATCTCAGTAAATATCCTAGTTTCCTGTTTAAAGGGAGGCATTTCCTCCTTGGCTTTACACTTTCCATCATGTGTTCCTCCCCTGAGGATAGACGTACGTGCTGAGTAAAAATACTCAATTCTGACAAACCAAGAATGATATATATATATATATATATATATATATATATATATATATATATATATATATATATATATATATATATATATGTTTTCCCTGTAGAAGCTACTTTTATCCATACAGATAACAATGGCTAATAAATATATTCACCAAAAAAAGTATTTTAGAGATAAAGACTTCAGCGAAATTAATTAAAGCCAAAACTTGTCTTCTTAGCATCCAAATGAAACCTCCAGACAGTCTTGGACCTTTTCTGAGAATGTCAGTAATGCTTCCCCTTATTGTCCTCTTATAAACAGAGAATTGACAGCCATCGGTGACCTTAACTGAACATTTGACATAGGTTTGTTTTTCTGTAGATTGCAAAATTTGAGTATTTTTGTGACCCTTCAGATTTTTTCTTTTTTTAGTTGTTTATTTTGGACCATTGTATCTAATGACACACACTTGTTTGGATTAGGGATGCACAAATCCCCATGTGGGTCACCATTGGGCTCAGGCACTGGTTCAGTTGTAACTCTTGTGCCATTATCAAGTGCCTATTCTCATACGAAATGATCTTGTGACTGTATTGAATCAACAGCAATAGAATTACTTTTCTATCCTCTGTTGTTCTTGTAAGTGGCTGGCTTGTGTGTTCAATAGGACATAATTGAACAGTGGAGGTTGAGGAGGCTGGTTTGAGTCGCAGCTAACTCAGTTTGTAAGAATTCTGTTGCTACATATATTATTGGTTAAAAGATTGAACCTGCTAATTGTTTTTTTTTTATGTTTCCAAAGCCATGTAAAGTAATGGGAATTATTGACCAGAAAATATAGAAATATATGAAAAAATACAATAAACAATAAAATAAAATGTATGCATTTTATGCGAAACATTTTATGTTTACAGTATATAAAAGACAATTCATATTAAATGTAGGTCTTTAAATCAAAACATTTTTCATGATCATAAGTAACAAATTTAGTAAGGAACTGGAAAATTACATCTTAATTTCCCTCTCTATCACTGTTCTCTAAGTCACGCATCAGTACCCATGAATCAGTTAGACCCATTAATCTCCTGAACTTCTGTTCTAAATTGCATAAATTAGCTTCTTAATTCCAGACAAACTTTTTGGTCTCTCAACTTCTTTCTCAAGTATGCATTATATAATTCAAGAGTGTTTACTGGCGCGGAGTTTGGCTGATGTGTGCTCAGCTTGCCTATTGCTTGGCAGCATTTGTAGGAGCTCTAGTGTGAACAGTTCTGTCATTACACAAGCACATGTCTATATAAAGATCAGATATGTGCAGCACCATTCCAGTCTTCGGTCCCCTCCTCAGGACACCCATAGCATCACTAGGGAACAGCTGCCTCTTTCACTCACAAACACACACACACACACACACACATACACACAGATATACACACTATACTCCACAGACTCGTAGGTATGCTGGAGTCTCTCCCAGTATTTCTGGCCGTAGGCAGGAAAGGACCCTGAAAGGATGGCCAGTCGATCGTAAACCAGTGTTATTTTTGTTAACTAAAACTAAAACTATTATAAATAATTTGTTTTTATTATTGTTTAAATAATATCTAAATATTACAGACAAAAATTACAAAACTTAAATAAGTACTTAAATAAAATAAAAAAGTAAAAAACTATGTGTACACTATGTGTATAATGACATAAGTGCATATAAAAACTACTGAAAATTAAACCAATTCAAATAAAAACCTGTAATAGTGAATAAATAATACAAACATAACACTGTCATAGACAAACACACATTCATATACAAATATTGTTTCATGTATGAAAGAAAACAAAAGTTTGTTTTTTCCACCCACAGTGTCAAAAGTTTTTATTTTATAGTGTTTTTTCTTTCTTTTTTTTTAAGTGACTGTAGTAATACATATTAAAATCATGCTGAAAATATGCAATATAATGTAAGTTACACAGTAGAGGTGTGGTGCTAAATAAGACAAAAAAGGTTGGGAAACACTGTCTTAGACAGCCGGCACAGGATGATAAAAGAGCACCTGCTAGTGTTATTTGTGCCTGTCTTGTGTAACAAGTTATCCAGTGTGAGTGTCTGAGCCCATTAGAAATTACCTGCTCGCCAGTCTACAGATCTCTTAATGTTGGTTACACACTCTTACAACAGACAGAGATACCAGACACCACTGCCGAAAGAGGAATGAGAACCATGCAGAGAAAGACACTGTTTGCAGGCCTATATTTGATGGCAACATGATCTTTGGTGGGACAGGATTTTTTAGTCTCATAGATAACAGCAGGGCTGATATAGTATGGTAGGTTTACACTATAAACCAAAGTTGGAGGACTTGTAATATCACAGAATGAGTTTGGAAGGTTTCAAGAGGACAGAGAATCATGTGAAGCTTTTATCACAAATATGCAGCAACACACAGCAAGTGATTTATAGTCAGTCATGAAAAAAGTCCCCCATCCCATGAAATTCAATCACATTTGGTCATACGAGACACATTTACATGTGTATTTACAACCAGATGTTGGTTGATGTGTGGTAAACTGTGATTGGATCACATAAAATGCTTATTAATATCCTTGTGCTTGATTGTATTGAATGTGCTCATTCTTCAAATCAAAAAAAGGATATTTTTTTAAAAATTACTTGTGGATAAGTGTATTAAAGAGAGACACTTTTATTACTGTTTCCTAACACAATTAAGTATACTTTTAAATATATATATTTTTAATAGTGCTGTTAACACAGTACACATACATAATGTAAACACAAACCTTTATTTTGGATGCAATTAATCGCGTTTATTTGTTTTACAGCACAATTTTTTTGCAATTCCAAATTAAAAGCTTTAAGGAAGTACACTTATTTTGATGTGTCGACTTACAAAAGCACCTGTAAAGTGCTTGATAATAACTTATACAGTTAGAGTTAATAAATAATTGTCAGTACATTCAGAAGTACACAATAACTATGTTTCAAAGATAGTAGAATTAATTATGAAATTACATTTAGATATACTTACATCCTACTTAAGTGGGTCAAAAATTCTACTAATTTAATACATTAAACAATAATTAAGTTAAACAATAATTACACTACAATTTAATTGTAAATAACATGCAATTACTGTAAGTGTCCGAAAACACTCTTAAGTATATTATTGTTTTAAAGTATAGACGGTTTCAACGGCATCAACATAAACAAACGTTACTGCGCATGCGCACTTTTGTGGACCTAACTTAACTTCCGGTAGACTCCAAATAGAATCAATAACAACAGTCAAGTCCCCCTAGAGTAGATATTTTTTGATAACAAACAAAATATGTTTGCTGCATGGATCAGTCGGACTTAATGAATATGCAAATTAATTCTTTGCCAGCAGGAGATGTTTTTAAGCATAGACATAAAGAGCGAGAAATAGAGGTTTCCCCAGTAACAGCTGTAAACAAAGCAGAGCTGGTACGCTCACATGCTGCTTTATCAGGCATATTACATGCAAGTCCTCCTTCAGAAATACAGCGATATAAAAACACCCGTGCCTCGTTTTGATATTTACAAATATAAATGTAAGGAATTATTATTAATAAAAGTGCAGTACGTAACGTTACGTTACTCGTGTTTATTCAACGAAGCCTTTTTGCACAACCATCTGAGCCCAACTTCAGTCTACTCATCACATTGACTTTAACTGCGTTTGTAGATGGCACCGCAGCCAGACCTATATACACAACAGACCGGATGTTAACTTAGGTCCAGGCGCGTGCGCCCGATGAAACCGTCTATGTAATTTCCATGATAATTATTAAAATGTCTGTTAAAGTGTACTTATTTGTAAATAGTGTACCTGGTCTAAATGGGCCTAAATGCATTATTACAGTCAAGTCATTTTGAGTGATGGCTCCTGACATTGTAAACCTGCTTAATTTCAGACTCTGACCAAGAGGACAGTCATGGGAGTCCCGGAGCCAGAGATTCACCTGTAGGTTTTCACTTGTCAAACCATTACTTCTTTAAAGCCAATAAAAATGGCTGTTTTATTTTATTGATCTCATGTCTGCCTTGTTTGCCTCTTTACACACAGGTAAACAACAAAAGACAATCTCCCCCCTCAGACAGGCCTCCCTTTGGCGCTCATCTAAGTACACACCTCAGCATCTCTGCTGATGAACAGGACAGCCCAGAGCGAATTGTGAGTACTACAAATGTAATCTTTGACCCCAGCCATGTGGAGATGTGGATTCTAGACCTCTCAAGATTCTTACTTCCAAATTTGTTTCCAAGGTTCAGAAGGAAAAACTCCATGCAGAACTAAAACAAGTTTTGAGTAAAAAGAGAAGCCAGCTTAGAGACACCCAAACCACCCACACAGACATGGAGGAACCCCCCAAGACAGACAATAAGAATGAGGTACGGGGAAGAAATGGGATTTAAGTGACTTTGAATGTGGAATGGTTGTTGGTGACAGTAAATCAAGTAAGCACTCATTACAAACAAGGTACACAGAATAGCATCTCCGAATGCACAACATGTCAAACCCTAAACCAGATGGGCTGCAGCAGCAGAAGAACACAGTGTGCTGCTCCTGTCAGCTAGAAACAGGAAGTGGAGGCTACAATTCACACAGACTCACCAAAATTGGACAATAGAAGATTGGGAAAACGTTGCCTGGTCTGATAAGTCTTGATTTCTGCTGCGACATTCAGATGGTAGAGTCAGAATTTAGCGCAAAGAACATGAAAGCATGGATCCATCCTGCCTTGTCTCAACGATTCAGGCTGCTGCTGGTGGTGTAATGGTGTGGGGGATATTTTCTTGGCACACTTTAGCCCCCTCAGTACCAATTGAGCATTGTTTAAATGTCACAGCCTCAGATCATCTCAGAATGGTTTCTTGAACATGACAATGAGTTCACTTTACTCAAATGGCCTCCACAGTCACCAGATCTCAGTCCAGTAGAGCAGCTTTGGGATGTGGTGGAACAGGAAATTTGCATCATAGATGTGCAGCCGACAAATCTGCAGCAACTGCATGATGCTATCATGTCAATATGGACCAAAGTATCTGATGAATGTTTCCATCACCTTGTTGAATCTATGCCATGAAGAATTAAGGCAGTTCTGAAGACAACACGGGTCCTACCCGGTACTAGCAAGGTGTACTAATAAATAAAGTGGCCAGTGAGTGTATATATACTTACAATCAATCATATCCTACTACTGTTACATTTTATGTACATATTACCTACTTATCTAATTGTCTTTTACCTACTTACCAAACTGTCTAACTGTTTTGTTGTCTGTGTAGTGTCTTTATTTATTGTCCATATTTGCTGCTGTGTTTTAGTCCTTGAGCTGTCTACTACATAATCACTGTGTGGACAGTATTTAATTTTAATAAAAGTTGATTTGGTACATTTTATGAACAGATGGAGAAGGACAACCAGTTGTCGGAGCTTGTGGAAATGGTTGTTGAAACACATGCTGAGGTTGGAGCTAGTGGGTACAGTGTTGTGGGTGGAGGGGAGCAAGGTATCTTCATCAAAGAGGTCTTGAAAGACTCCCCAGCAGCAAAGCACCTCAGTCTACAGAAAGGTACCAAGGGACTGCATTTTACAATACAGAGTGCAATGTCAAATACTGTAAATTGTAAAGACTTGAGACAATGTCATTGATAAGACAAGCAGGAGAAACTACTTTAACCATAAAATCATAAATGGACAGGTGTTGAGTGCAGGAATTTAGTGAATTTAGTTTCCTTATGTACTAAGAATACCAAGACAAATCATGTAAGTCATAAATATTTTTTGATGATGTGTTATTGCAGGAGATCAACTGCTAAGTGCCAGGGTGTATTTTGATAACGTCAAATATGAGGACGCATTAAAAATTCTTCAGTGTGCAGAACCCTACAAGGTGTCCTTCTTTTTGAAGAGGACTGTGCCAGGAAGTGAAGTCAGCATACGTCCAGGGGCACAAAATCTTGAGCTCAGAGGACCTAAGGCCAAGATGCAAAAAATGGTACTTGTTGAAATGTTGCTATACAATAGAAATATTTTCTGAATATCCGCAGTATTTCTTAAAGTGATTTAATTTTAACAATAGTACTTACAACAGTAGAAGCTAGAAGGAATGATCACCTTTCTCTTGCAGAGCGTCAAAAGTGTGAAACCATTCAAAACCAAGAAAAGGAGAGGAGGAAGATTTGGATTGAAACGACTGAAAGAGAACAAAAAAGCAAGAGCACAAGCAGAGATGGAGGTTGATGGATCACCTGGTAGATCAGACATCAGTTCTGTTGATGTTGAGTTTGTATTCCCAAAGTTCAAGATAAGGAAAGGTGGAAAGGCCACTGCAGATGAATCAGAACATCTGGAGGGTGTTATCACTAGTACTAAGAAAAAGAGGAAGATCAGATTTCCAAAGATGAAGGCTATGGATGCTGCTGTTGGTGAAGGGAAGATCAGTGTAGATGTTTCAACACATGAGGGAGAGGCCTCTGGATCCAAGCTGAAGGCCAAGACGAAAGGTCCAAAATTTGGAATGAATTTTCCAAAAATTAAAAAGTCGAAGTTAGATTTACAATCTTCAAATGACAGCTTTGAGGTGAAAGAACTAGAAAGCAAATTTAAGCTTCCATCAGTAGAGCGTGATCTCAACATGCCTCAGGGCGAGACTGAAACTAATGTTTCTAATTTTGAGGTTAGTGTTAAAGAAAAAGGAGAGGGTGCTGAGATAAAAATACCAAAGATAAATCTGGATGTCTGTGATACAAAGTTGACTGTCCCAAAGTTCAAACTACCAAATGTAAGACATTCTTGTCATTCAGATGAATATGATGGAGAGGCAAGGAAAGAAACTGATACGTCTGAAAATAAACTGAAAATGCCCAAGATTGACATCAAAGCACCAAATGTGGATTTGGACTTGCATCTCCAAAAGACTAAGGGCAAAGCTGAATTCAAAGATGTTAAAGTTCCCGACTGCACTGTAAAAGCAACAAAAATCAACACCACCAAGCCTGACACATCATTACCAGAGCTAAACCTTGATGCAAAACAAAAATTTGGAGATGACATTGATGGATCAATGGAAAAAGAGCATAAGATTTCCCTCCCCAAACTTGACATTGCAGGGCCCAAGATAGAGATGTCAGATGCGGACATTGGTCTTCCCACATTAGATGTGTCCTTACCAAAGATGGCTGCAAAAAGCATTGACACTAAGGGACATGCAAGTACTGGAGTAAAGTTTGAAATGACAAAATTAGACATCTCTCTTCCAAAAATAGCATCCTCTGAGAGTGAGGTCATATTTGAAGAACCTGGAGCAATATGTGGAACAATTCACAAGCCAAATATCAGTATTCCATTGCCAAAAGGTAAAGGAAGCAAAGTTCACACACCTTCCCTTGACATTTCATTGCCTAAAGATAAAACAGAGACAAACATTGATATAGAAGGCCATTCTGGAACAGGTATAAAGTATGAAATGCCTAAATTTGATGTTTCTTTGCCTAAATTAAAACCATCAGAAGGTGAAATCGACAGTGAAGGTCCCGATATCAAGGGTGGAAAGTTTCACATGCCCACTATTGATATCTCTCTGCCAGGAGGAGGAGCAGGAGGAGATGTAGATGTTGAAGGACATGCAGGAAAAGGAAAAAAAATTGAAATGCCTAAATTAGATGTTTCTTTGCCTAAATTAAAATCATCAGGAGGTGAGATGGACATTGAAGGTCCCGATATCAAGGGTGGAAAGTTTCACGTGCCCACTATTGATATCTCTCTGCCAGGAGGAGGAGCAGGAGGAAATGTAGATGTCGAAGGGCATGCGGGAAAAGGAAGAAAATTCAAAATGCCAAAATTAGATGTTTCTTTGCAAAAATTAAAATCAACAGGTGTAGTTGACATTGAAGGTCCCGATATCAAAGGTGTAAAGTTACACATGCCCACTATTGATATCTCTCTGCCAGGAGGAGGAGCAGAAGGAGATGTAGATGTTGAAGGACATGCAGGAAAAGGAAAAAAAATTGAAATGCCTAAATTAGATGTTTCTTTGCCTAAATTAAAATCATCAGGAGGTGAAATGGACATTGAAGGTCCCGATATCAAGGGTGGAAAGTTTCACATGCCCACTATTGATATCTCTCTGCCAGGAGGAGGAGCAGAAGGAGATGTAGATGTTGAAGGACATGCAGGAAAAGGAAAAAAAATTGAAATGCCTAAATTAGATGTTTCTTTGCCTAAATTAAAATCATCAGGAGGTGAAATGGACATTGAAGGTCCCGATATCAAGGGTGGAAAGTTTCACGTGCCCACTATTGATATCTCTCTGCCAGGAGGAGGAGCAGGAGGAGATGTAGATGTCGAAGGGCATGCGGGAAAAGGAAGAAAATTCAAAATGCCAAAATTAGATGTTTCTTTGCCAAAATTAAAATCATCAGGTGTAGTTGACATTGAAGGTCCTGATGTCAAGGATGGAAAGATTCACATGCCCTCTATTGATATCTCTCTGCCAGGAGGAGGAGCAGGAGGAGATGTAGATATTGAAGGACCTGCAGGAAAAGGAATAAAATTTGAAATGCCTAAATTTGATGTTTCCTTGCCTAAATTAAAACCATCAGAAGGTGAAATCAATGTTGAAGGTCCTGATATGAAGGGTGGAAATTTTAATTTGCCCTCTATTGATATCTCTCTGCCAGGAGGAGGAGCAGGAGGAGATGTAGATATTGAAGGACCTTCAGGAAAAGGAAGAAAAATTAAAATGCCTAAATTAGATGTTTCTTTGCCTAAATTAAAATCATCAGGTGTTGACATTAAAGATCCTGATGTCAAGGATGGAAAGATTCACATGCCCACTATTGATATCTCTCTGCCAGGAGGAGGAGCAGCAGGAGATGTAGATGTTGAAGGACATACAGGAAAAGGAAAAAAAATTGAAATGCCTAAATTAGATGTTTCTTTGCCTAAATTAAAATCATCAGGTGTAGTTGGCATTGAAGCTCCTGATGTCAAGGGTGGAAATTTAGACATGCCCTCTATTGATATTTCTCTGCCAGGAGGAGGAGCAGGAGGATATGTAGATGTTAAAGGACATGCAGGAAAAGGAAGAAAATTTGAAATGCCTAAATTAGATGTTTCTTTGCCTAAATTAAAACCATCAGGTGTAGTTGGCATTGAAGGTCCTGATGTCAAGGGTGGAAAGATTCACATGCCCACTATTGATATCTCTCTGCCAGGAGGAGGAGCAGGAGGAGATGTAGATGTTGAAAAACCTTCGGGAAAAGGAGGAAAATTTGAAATGCCTAAATTAGATGTTTCTTTGCCAAAATTCAAAGTGTCTTCTGGAGAAATCGATGTTAAAGGTCCCGATATCAAGGGTGAAATGTTTCATATGCCCTCTTTAGATATCTCTCTGCCAGGAGGAGGAGCAGGAGGAGATGTAGATGTTAAAGGACATGCAGGAAAAGGAAGAAAATTTGAAATGCCAAAATTTGACGTTTCATTGCCTAAATTAAAACCATCAGAAGGTGAAATCAACATTGAAGGTCCCGATATCAAAGGTGGAAAGTTTCACATGCCCTCTATTGATATCTCCCTGCCAGGAGGAAGAGCAGAAGGAGATATAGATGTTGAAGGACATGCAGAAAAAGGAAGAAAATTTGAAATGCCTAAATTAGATGTTTCCTTGCCTAAATTGAAGCCATCAGGAGGTGAAATCAACATTGAAGATCCCGATATCAAGGGTGGAAAGTTTCACATGCCCTCTATTGATATCTCCCTGCCAGGAGGAAGAGCAGAAGGAGATATAGATGTTGAAGGACATGCAGGAAAAGGAAGAAAATTTGAAATGCCTAAATTAGATGTTTCCTTGCCAAAATTAAAGCCATCAGGAGGTGAAATCAACATTGAAGATCCCAATATCAAGGGTAGAAAGTTTCACATGCCCTCTATTGATATCTCTCTGCCAGAAGGAGGAGCAGAAGGAGATGTAGATGTTGAAGGACATGCAGGAAAAGGAAGGAAATTTGAAATGCCAAAATTAGATATTTCCTTGCCAAAATTAAAAACGTCTGCTAGAGAAATCAACGTTGAAGGTCCCGATATCAAGGGTGAAACGGTTCACATGCCCTCTATAGATATCTCTCTGCCTGAAGGAGAAACAGGAGGATATGTAGATGTTAAAGGACATGCAGGAAAAGGAAGAACATTTGAAATGCCTAAATTAGATGTATCATTACCTAAATTAAAACCATCAGGAGGTGAAATCAATGATGAAGGCCCCAATATCAAGGGTGGAAAGTTTCACATGCCCTCTATTGATATCTCTCTGTCAGGAGGAGGAGCAGGAGGAGATGTAGATGTTGAAAAACCTTCAGGAAAAGGAAGTAAATTTGAAATCCCTAAACGAGACGTTTCTTTGCCAAAATTCAAACTGTCTTCTGGAGAAATCGATGTTAAAGGTCCCGATATCAAGGGTGAAATGTTTCATATGCCCTCTTTAGATATCTCTCTGCCAGGAGGAGGAGCAGGAGGAGATGTAGATGTTAAAGGACATGCAGGAAAAGGAAGAAAATTTGAAATGCCAAAATTTGACGTTTCATTGCCTAAATTAAAACCATCAGAAGGTGAAATCAACATTGAAGGTCCCGATATCAAAGGAGGAAAGTTTCACATGCCCTCTATTGATATCTCCCTGCCAGGAGGAAGAGCAGAAGGAGATATAGATGTTGAAGGACATGCAGAAAAAGGAAGAAAATTTGAAATGCCTAAATTAGATGTTTCCTTGCCTAAATTGAAGCCATCAGGAGGTGAAATCAACATTGAAGATCCCGATATCAAGGGTGGAAAGTTTCACATGCCCTCTATTGATATCTCCCTGCCAGGAGGAAGAGCAGAAGGAGATATAGATGTTGAAGGACATGCAGGAAAAGGAAGAAAATTTGAAATGCCTAAATTAGATGTTTCCTTGCCAAAATTAAAGCCATCAGGAGGTAAAATCAACATTGAAGATCCCAATATCAAGGGTAGAAAGTTTCACATGCCCTCTATTGATATCTCTCTGCCAGGAGGAGGAGCAGAAGGAGATGTAGATGTTGAAGGACATGCAGGAAAAGGAAGGAAATTTGAAATGCCAAAATTAGATATTTCCTTGCCAAAATTAAAAACGTCTGCTAGAGAAATCAACGTTGAAGGTCCCGATATCAAGGGTGAAACGGTTCACATGCCCTCTATAGATATCTCTCTGCCTGAAGGAGAAACAGGAGGATATGTAGATGTTAAAGGACATGCAGGAAAAGGAAGAACATTTGAAATGCCTAAATTAGATGTATCATTACCTAAATTAAAACCATCAGGAGGTGAAATCAATGATGAAGGCCCCAAAATCAAGGGTGGAAAGTTTCACATGCCCTCTATTGATATCTCTCTGCCAGGAGGAGGAGCAGGAGGAGATGTAGATGTTGAAAAACCTTCAGGAAAAGGAAGTAAATTTGAAATCCCTAAACTAGACGTTTCTTTGCCAAAATTCAAACTGTCTTCTGGAGAAATCGATGTTAAAGGTCCCGATATCAAGGGTGAAATGTTTCATATGCCCTCTATAGATATCTCTCTGCCTGGAGGAGAAGCAGGAGGAGATGTAGATGTTAAAGGACATGCAGGAAAAGGAAGAAAATTTGAAATGCCAAAATTTGATGTTTCATTGCCTAAATTAAAACCATCAGGAGGTGAAATCAACATTGAAGGTCCCGATATCAAAGGTGGAAAGTTACACATGCCCACTATTGATATCTCTCTGCCAGGAGGAGGAGGAGCAGGAAATGTAGATGTTGAAGGACATGCAGGAAAAGGAAGAAAATTTGAAATGCCAAAATTAGATGTTTCTTTGCCTAAATTAAAACCATCAGGAGGTGAAATCAACATTGAAGGTCCCGATATCAAAGGTGGAAAGTTACACATGCCCACTATTGATATCTCTCTGCCAGGAGGAGGAGGAGCAGGAGCTGTAGATGTCGAAGGACCTGCAGGAAAAGGAAGAAAATTTGAAATGCCTAAATTTGATGTTCCCTTGTCTAAATTAAAACCACCAGGAGGTGAAATCAACATTGAAGGTCCCGATATCAAGGGTGGAAAGTTTAACATGCCCACTATTGATATCTCTCTGCCAGGAGGAGGAGCAGGAGGAGATGTAGATGTTGAAGGACATGCAGGGAAAGGAAGGAAATTTGAAATGCCAAAATTAGATATTTCCTTGCCAAAATTAAAAACGTCTGCTAGAGAAATCAACGTTGAAGGTCCCGATATCAAGGGTGAAACGGTTCACATGCCCTCTATAGATATCTCTCTACCTGGAGGAGAAACAGGAGGAGATGTAGATGTTAAAGGACATGCAGGAAAAGGAAGAACATTTGAAATGCCTAAATTAGATGTATCATTACCTAAATTAAAACCATCAGTAGGTGAAATCAATGTTGAAGGCCCCAATATCAAGGGTGGAAAGTTTCACATGCCCTCTTTTGATATCTCTCTGCCAGGAGGAGGAGCAGGAGGAGATGTAGATTTTGAAAAACCTTCGGGAAAAGGAAGTAAATTTGAAATGCCTAAATTAGACGTTTCTTTGCCAAAATTCAAACTGTCTTCTGGAGAAATCGATGTTGAAGGTCCCGACATCAAGGGTGAAATGTTTCATATGCCCTCTATAGATATCTCTCTGCCTGGAGGAGACGCAGGAGGAGATGTAGATGTTAAAGGACATGTAGGAAAAGGAAGAAAATTTGAAATGCCAAAATTAGATGTTTCTTTGCCTAAATTAAAACCATCAGGAGGTGAAATCAACATTGAAGGTCCCGATATCAAAGGTGGAAAGTTACACATGCCCACTATTGATATCTCTCTGCCAGGAGGAGGAGCAGGAGGAGATGTAGATGTAGAAGGACATGCAGGAAAAGGAAGGAAATTTGAAATGCCAAAATTAGATATTTCCTTGCCAAAATTAAAAATGTCTGCTAGAGAAATCAACGTTGAAGGTCCCGATATCAAGGGTGAAACGGTTCACATGCCCTCTATAGATATCTCTCTACCTGGAGGAGAAACAGGAGGAGATGTAGATGTTAAAGGACATGCAGGAAAAGGAAGAACATTTGAAATGCCTAAATTAGATGTATCATTACCTAAATTAAAACCATCAGTAGGTGAAATCAATGTTGAAGGCCCCAATATCAAGGGTGGAAAGTTTCACATGCCCTCTATTGATATCTCTCTGTCAGGAGGGGGAGCAGTAGGAGATGTAGATGTTGAAAAACCTTCGGGAAAAGGAAGAAAATTTGAAATGCCTAAATTAGACGTTTCTTTGCCAAAATTCAAACTGTCTTCTGGAGAAATCGATGTTGAAGGTCCCGACATCAAGGGTGAAATGTTTCATATGCCCTCTATAGATATCTCTCTGCCTGGAGGAGAAGCAGGAGGAGATGTAGATGTTAAAGGACATGCAGGAAAAGGAAGAAAATTTGAAATGCCAAAATTTGACGTTTCATTGCCTAAATTAAAACCATCAGGAGGTGAAATCAACATTGAAGGTCCCGATATCAAAGGTGTAAAGTTACACATGCCCACTATTGATATCTCTCTGCCAGGAGGAAGAGCAGAAGGAGATATAGATGTTGAAGGACATGCAGGAAAAGGAAGAAAATTTGAAATGCCAAAATTAGATGTTTCTTTGCCTAAATTAAAACCATCAGGAGGTGAAATCAATGTTGAAGGTCACGATATGAAGGGTGGAAAGTTACGCATGCCCTCTGTTGATACCTCTCTGCCAGGAGGAGGAGCAGGAGGAGATGTAGATGTTGAAGGACCTGCAGGAAAAGGAAGAAAATTTGAAATGCCTAAATTTGATGTTCCCTTGCCTAAATTAAAACCACCAGGAGGTGAAATCAACATTGAAGGTCCCGATATCAAGGGTGGAAAGTTTAACATGCCCACTATTGATATCTCTCTGCCAGGAGGAGGAGCAGGAGGAGATGTAGATGTTGAAGGACATGCAGGAAAAGGAAGGAAATGTGAAATGCCAAAATTAGATATTTCCTTGCCAAAATTAAAAACGTCTGCTGGAGAAATCAACGTTGAAGGTCCCGATATCAAGGGTGAAATGGTTCACATGCCCTCTATAGATATCTCTCTGCCTGGAGGAGAAACAGGAGGAGATGTAGATGTTAAAGGACATGCAGGAAAAGGAAGAACATTTGAAATGCCTAAATTAGATGTATCATTACCTAAATTAAAACCATCAGGAGGTGAAATCAATGTTGAAGGCCCCAATATCAAGGGTGGAAAGTTTCACATGCCCACTATTGATATCTCTCTGCCAGGAGGAAAAGCAGGAGGAGATGTAGATGTTGAAAAACCTTCGGGAAAAGGAGGAAAATTTGAAATGCCTAAATTAGATGTTTCTTTGCCAAAATTCAAAGTGTCTTCTGGAGAAATCGATGTTAAAGGTCCCGATATCAAGGGTGAAATGGTTCACATGCCCTCTATAGATATCTCTCTGCCTGGAGGAGAAGCAGGAGTAGATGTAGATGTTGAAGGACATGCAGGAAAAGGAAGAAAATTTGAAATGCCAAAATTTGACGTTTCATTGCCTAAATTAAAACCATCAGGAGGTGAAATCAACATGGAAGGTCCCGATATCAAAGGTGGAAAGTTTCACATGCCCACTATTGATATCTCTCTGCCAGGAGGAGGAGCAGCAGGAGATGTAGATGTTGAAGGACATGCAGGAAAAGGAAGAAAATTTGAAATGCCTAAATTAGATATTTCTTTGCCAAAATTAAAAGCATCTGCAGGAGAAATCAATGTTGAAGGTCCCGATATCAAGGCTGAAACATTTCATATGCCCTCTTTAGATATCTCTCTGCCTGGAGGAGGAGCAGGAGGAGATGTAGATATTGAAGGACATGCAGGAAAAGGAAGAAAATTTGAAATGCCTAAATTAGATGTTTCCTTGCCTAAATTAAAACCATCAGGAGGTGAAATCAATGTTGAAGGCCCCAATATCAAGGGTGGAAAGTTTCACATGCCCTCTATTGATATCTCTCTGCCAGGAGGAGGAGCAGGAGGAGATGTAGATGTTGAAAAACCTTCGGGAAAAGGAAGAAAATTTGAAATGCCTAAATTAGACGTTTCTTTGCCAAAATTCAAACTGTCTTCTAGAGAAATCGATGTTAAAGGTCCCGACATCAAGGGTGAAATGTTTCATATGCCCTCTATAGATATCTCTCTGCCTGGAGGAGAAGCAGGAGGAGATGTAGATGTTAAAGGACATGCAGGAAAAGGAAGAAAATTTGAAATGCCAAAATTTGACGTTTCATTGCCTAAATTAAAACCATCAGGAGGTGAAATCAACATTGAAGGTCCCGATATCAAAGGTGGAAAGTTACACATGCCCACTATTGATATCTCTCTGCCAGGAGGAGGAGCAGCAGGAGATGTAGATGTTGAAGGACATACAGGAAAAGGAAGAACATTTGAAATGCCAAAATTAGATGTTTCTTTGCCAAAATTTAAATCATCAGGTGAAGTTGACATTCAAGGTCCTGATATGAAGGGAGGAAAGTTTCATATGCCCTCTATAGATATCTCTATGCTAGGAGGAGGAGCAGGAGGAGATTTAGATGTTGAAAAACCTTCAGGAAAAGGAAGAAAATTTGAAATGCCTAAATTAGATGTTTCTTTGCCAAAACTAAAAACGTCTGCTGAAGAAATCAATGTTGAAGGTCCTGATGTCAAGGGTGGAAATTTAGACATGCCCTCTATAGATCTCTTTAACTGGAGGAGAAGCAGGAGGAGATGTAGATTTTAAAGGACATGCAGGAAAAGGAAGAAAATTTGAAATGCCAAACTTAGATATTTCATTGCCTAAATTAAAACCATCAGGAGGTGAATTTAACGTTGAAAGTCCCAATATGAAGGGTGGAAAGTTTCACATGCCCTCTATTGATATCTTTCTGCCAGGAGGAGGAGCAGAACGAGATGTAAATGTTGAAGGACATGCAGGAAAAGGAGGAAAAATTGAAATGCCAAAATTAGATGTTGCTTTGCCAAAATTTAAAGCATCTGCTGGAGAAATCAATGTTGAAGGCCAAGATATCAAGGGTGGAAAGTTTCACATGCCCTCTATAAATATCTCTCTGCCTGGAGGAGGATTAGGAGGAGATGTAGATGTTGAAGGACCTTCAGGAAAAGGAAGAAAATTTGAAATACCAGAATTAGATGTTTCTTTGCCAAAATTAAAACCTTCAGGAGGTCAAATTGACTTTGAAGGCCCGGATATCAAGGGTGGAAAGTTTCACGTGCCCTCTATAGATATCTCTCTGCCGGGAACCACAGAGGGAGGGCTTAAACTGGGAGATGACACTAAAAAAGGTATAAGATTTCACATGCCCACTATTGATATCTCTATCCCTAAAATGAATCTAACAGATCGTGAACTAAAAGTTCGGTCAGATAATAAAGACATAGACTTTAACTTGACCCATGATTCTGATATAGAGACCAAAGCCTCTGGTGCCAAAATTAGTGATTTCAATGTCCCTGAAGTAACTTTAGGTGGGAACATCAAGCTGCCAAGTGTGAAAATACCAACTGTTGACATATCTGCTCCTAAAGTTGACCTGGACTTTAGTCTTCCCAAGGGAAAGGGCAGTGATAGAGAAAATATTGAACTTCTTAAGGCAGAGGGTGGAAGGCCGTCATCTGAGGCAAGTTTTGATGTTCCAGACGTCTCTGTAAAAATGCCCAAAATTTCACTTCCTAAATTTGGCAGAAAATCGAAAAGTGGAGACAAACTAGAACTGGAGAGTCCTGACTTATCTATAGATTTGGAAATGAAAAGAACATCACCATCTAAAAAGGATACTGAAATAATTGTTCCTGACACTGAACTGAAGATCAAAGCAGGTGCTGAAGAAATTACAAAACCAGAATTCAGAGTAGAGGGTCCTGAAGATAAGGTCAAATCCAAGTTCAAATTCCCCAAATTCAAGACACCTACTCCTAAAGCAAAGCTCAAAGATGTAGAAATACATATGCCTGGATATGTGGACAACAAAGGAAAAGTCAGAATGCCAGCAGTTGAGATATCATTGCCAAAAGCAAATATTTCAGAATGTGAGGCATTGCTTCCTAAACCTGAGGTTGATGTATCTGAGGCAGATATCAGAGGTTATGAGGGCAGTTTAAAAATCCCTAAGATGCCAACAATTGATATATCAGTTCCAAAAGTTGATTTAGATGTTTCTTTGCCTAGGGTGAAACTTCATGAACCCATGGACTCTTCTGACTTAAACATTGATGGTAGTAGGGGTACAGTTAATTTACCCCATGTCAAGATCCCTAAAGTTGACATTTCACTCCCTCGTGCCAAAATGGGTGGCATAGATAACCATGAGGTGGAGGTTGGAAGGAAGGGTAAATTAAGAATTCCAAAAGTGGAAATATCATTACCACATGCAAAACACGACACATTTTACACTGGCACCGAAATTAAAGGTGAAAAGCTAAAAATACCAAAAATGTCAGTGCCTAGTGTTGATTTATCATTGCCTCATGGAAAGGAAAATGATGATCCTGATGTAGAATTCGGAGCGAAAGGGAGTAAATTAAAAATGCCAGACATTATAGTGCCTAAGATAGATTTATCACTACCTCGTGGAAGGAAAGAAGATAATCACAAACTTGATTCAGAACTAGAAGGTGCGAAATTAAAGATGCCAAACATTGATATACCCATTCCTCAAATAAAATCTAAAGATGTTGTTTCAGAACTTCAACCTGATGTAGGAAAAGGTGAAGTCATGATCCCTGGGATAAGGGGATCTGTGGAAGTAAAAGGTGGACAATGTAAGATACCTGATATTAAGATACCACAGGTAGACATATCATTACCAGAAAGTAGAACTGGAGAGTTTGATACCAAAGAGGGAGAATCTGGAGGAGTGGGTGGAAAATTGACAATGCCGAATGTTAAAATCCCAAAACTAGATATAGGAATCTCTAGAGATGCAAACATATTAGATCCTTCTATTGATGCAAGCCTTAAGGATTCACATAAAGAGGGTAAAAAGATGATGATGCCTAATGTGCCTCTAGAGCTGGATCTTGGCATATCAAAAGATGGAAACCAGGATAAAAAGAAATCTGAACTTCAAGATACTGATCTGGAACCCACACCGAAAGAAAAAATAAAAGGGCCAAAAGTTAAAGGTACAAAATTTAATATTGGAATGCCAAAAGTAAAAGTTTCTGTATTAGAAACTGACATAAACAAGTCTGGAAAAATGGAAGCTAAATTTCTAAAAGGAGGAACTGATGCAAACTTGGAAGCTGGTTTACAAGCACCAAAGATTCCTGAACTTGACTTTGACATTGAGACTGCCCAAGCTGACACTAATAATTCTGATGAAGATAAAAAGCAGACTGGTAAAGTTAAAATTCCAAAGTTTGGGATTCCTCTGCCTTCTTTAAGTTCACCTGAAATCAACATCAAATCTTCTCAGGGAAAAGGTCACTCTATAAACATAGACTCCAAGGTAGAGTATGAAAGTCCACGTCTGCCAAAAGTAACAAAAGCTGTATTTGTTATGGTGGATCCACAAACTGAGAGCTCAGCTAGTGTAGGTGGTGAAGCAAGTGCAGAAACTATAGATGTGAAGATTAAACAGCCAAAGATCAAAATGAAGCCGAGTTTTGGGAAGTCTCAATCAAATGAAAAGGGGAAAGCAATATATTGCGAAGATGAGGTGGAAACTGAGGGAAAGTCCAAAACTGCTAAGCTTAAATTTCCCAAAGTCACATTCTCATCTGGGCAGAGAGGATCATTTGATGTAACACCAAGTGGGTCTGATGATGGAACAAGTCCAAGTCTAAATGGTAACAAAGATGAAAAAACAATGTTTGGAAAGCTTAAATTGCCTAAAGTGGACTTTTCCTCACCATACTCAAAAAATGAAAGTGAGGGAGAGGAAATGGAAACAAGCATGAAACTCAGGATGGACAGCTCAGGAGAAAGCAAAGATAGCAAGGAGTCAAAGACAATATCAGGCACAATGTCTTTCCCAGGTCTAAAGAAGAAAACAGAGAAGGATGAGAAGATGAGAAAGAGTAGTACTATAGTATCCTCGAAAGCAAGGACTGAAATGTTGGCAGAACGGGAGGGATCAGAGTCTCCAGTACCCACAGTATCATCTGGATTTGTCTCTGTAATGAAGTGTGAAGAAAGAGAGGAGACAACATGGTTCAAAGTACCCAAGGTCACCCTTAGACCCCATTCTACAGACATCCTTCATATCACACCAGAAAGCTCTCCAAAAGGAAGCAAGTCCTCTCTTCCTTGTTCTAGTGAGGGAGCTTCTGGAGGTTTCTATGTGAAGATGCCAAGCGTAGAATTTTTGACCCATGAAATGCCCTCAGAGCATCTGATTACTAAAACAGAGGGAACTCTTACTATAGTGACTAAGACGACAAAGTATACAGAAACAAAAGGTACCAGTTCGAAACAGTAAGAATCTCACAGAACTGTGAGATCTAATCAGTAGTGGAATAATAATTAGGCCCACTTATTTGCATGTGACAACTGTTTCAATCTTACTGGTTTCATTATATTTAAAGTAAAGAAAGCAAACATACTTTCTCCAGCTTTTGCAGGAAAAACCTAACTTATATATGATCAAAATGTTGCTACAGAAATAATATTATTTATTTTAAACATTATTTTCATGTTTTGTAACTTCCCACTTTAAATTGATAAATTTGTAAAAGATCACATATATTTACACAGAAATATATAGTTGTAGATAAAAAATAAATAAAAAACATCATAGGCACAAATATGTAGAACATGGACAGATGCAAAGACATTGCATTTTACATTTTCTTATGTTTTTTTTTTTTTTTTTGTGCAGCCTTGCATGACATTTATGCTGCAGAATTACACCATTTTGGTAACATTGCTTTGGTTTTTCGATGCCTGGTTTGTCTCTGTAGTTTTTGGTTGTTGTTATGGAATTTTGTTTATTTTAGATATTATTAGAAATATGTGTACATATTTATATGCATGATCTGTACAGCTAAGAACCTGTTACGTAGAGTATTTTTGTGATACATATTTTTGTGAATTTTAAGATAAATTGAAACAACATGAAGTTTTTTTGTTTTTTTTTATCACATTTTCTAAGGATTGTGACATGCTGTACTAGAAAGAATTTTTCTGTTCAGGAGAAATGCTCTGACTTCTAATGAATTGAAAACACTGAGTGTGACGTTTTTCTTTTCTTTTCTTTTCTTTTTTTAATTAGCTCTTGTGTTGGTGATGGAATTGGCCTACATGCGAGCAATATCATTGTATATATAATATTTAAGGCAGGTTTAATTACAGAACTGCATGTTTGTAATGTGTTGTTGTTGTTTAAAATAATTTAGATGATGCTTATCTCCATCTAGTGCAAAAATAGAACCGTCAAATAAAATATTACCATACTAAATAGTTGTACATAATTATTTCCAGATGTTTTCCACTGATTTGTCTAATGTGGCAGCACTAATGAAAATTCTAAAACTGACATGGCAAGAAAAATTTACAAACAGCAGCAGACAGCCTTCACCAAGATTGCAATATACTGTACAGTATTGAACATATCTAAAATCTGATGATTGATGAATCCAGATGATACTACATTGACATTGTACAAACATAAAAAATAAATGTTATCATAATTTACTCATCCACATTTTACTCCAAATCTTACTTTACTTTCTCACATGAAAACAGAAATTTTGAAGAATGCATTGGTTGTATTTGTCCAAGTAATTACAGTAACAGAAGGCTGGGGCATTCAAGTTTACAACAAAACACAAAATCAACATAAATGCGTCATTAAAGTGTCATAAAAGGGTCCATTCCTTGTCCGTGTATTATACACAAATGTCTTCTGAAAAATAAAGATAATTTCCCTTTTTATTTTCCACTGAGGAAATAAAGTCATATGCAGATTTGGAGCAACACAAGGGTGATTAAATGATGATCATTTTTATTTTCTGCGAACTGTGTGTGGGCTATTGGACAAAAATGAAACTAAAATATTTTGCACATGAATGATTCCGCTTAGAATTAAAGTGCTTAGTGTATGAACATAGATCACCAGATTATTAACACAAAAGTAGGCTTTTGTATCCTTATATTGAGTTTCTATAGACTACCAGTTATGGCTAAACGAAGTCGAGCAAAAGAGGGAGTGCAAGAAGGTTTCAAAAATAGCATATACTCACCAGAACTGGCTGAAGAACTAAATGAAAAAGCTGTAATGAAGTAATGTGTTCCCGCCTGTGCGTGTCCTCGTGCGTAAGCGTAAAAGCACCGACAGCGTGCTGCACGCTCCGCTATTGGTCGGCTGAGCGCACGCACTAGATTGCGGAGGCTCTGCGTTGCATTGCCAGTGAAAGCAGCTGCGCTATGAGGAGACACTTCAGCGGAGCACATGAGACCTACATGGGATATAATAGGTTATAGTATATCTACGGTGGTCTGTATTCGCGGATATGCTGTCTTTAAACGAAGTGTTGTGATGGATAGACGGTCCAAAATCCTCATGAAGGTTAAAGCTAAAATCCTTCAGCCCAGCAGCATCTTCTCAGCGTACGAAAGCAGCGATTGTGTGATTCGTGACATCGCATCCGTATGAAGAAAATGACTGGCGCACTGAAAAGGTAAGAGGATACAAAGAAAGAAAAGAAGGGTTATTTATGATATCCCGAATGAGATGGATATTGTCTGGTCAAAGCATGAAAAGAATGGATGCAAATAATTCCCCCTCCCCGAGGTTACCTCATAAGATACATCTGTGTGGGCAAATCCTATTAGTTAATGATAGACCCCCGATTTGGTGCAAGTGATTTGATCACGTAATGTGTGTGTGGAGACTACGTAACGCAGCGTCCTCTGATCATCACCACACAGTTTGTGACATGCGAAATAAACCATGAGAATGTGTTTTATACATCTATCTATGATACATTATACAGTAACTTAAGTGTCAAATACACTAGCTCTTAATAAAATACACATTATCGAATAAAACAATCATTTACTGAATAATCGTATTAAGTAGCCAAGAAATAGAACGAAAAAATCTTTTCGTGGTTTGACATGACAATATCCATTTTTATATAGTATAAAAATACAATTGCGTTATAAATACTGAATATTTATTTAATATTATTACTTTTCAGTTATTATATAATTGTAATATACATTAAACTACATAAAAATACAAACTACACAATTATAGAATATACAGTTACATATATACAATTATATATATATATATATATTACAGTTACCAGATTAATTTACTAGATAAATAGATATTTTGTCTGAAGTTTTATTTGAAGACAATTTGCAAAAACCTAAACTAAAATTTGAGCCTGCACTTGAGCGTCATGTATTGAACTTAAATCCTCATTAAATCAAGATACTGTATATTCAGTTTGCCTTCCTTAACTGATTGCTAAATGCTGTGCTGTAACAGAAGAATTTCAATTTTTGACATCCTAAATGTCATTCTTACCCACCGCAGCATCTGATATTATTCCCCCAAAGAAGAATGCTGCAACAGAACAACAACAATAACTGCTTGGACATGGCCCATAGGGAGCTACTGCATGAATGCCGAAGAACCAATGTCTCATTCGCCAGTGCCCTTGAGTTTGGAGCCATACCCCTGATTAAAGGCCTGAGAGCATGGGCTGTAAGTGGCGGCTACTCTAAAGCCAGAAGAAAGGCTGCTAATGGATCTCGGCCACAGGGCACATGCCAACATCCTCCTGAAAACAGGGTCGGGCAGAGAAGCTGGTCAGGTCAGGTCAGCGGTGGCTATGGGCACACACTGGATAGCACAATTAGTGCAAGCAGAACTCCAGGGGTCAGGCAAGGCGGCCTTGGCGCTCTTGTAACTGTGGCCACTTTGAAGGGCACTGAGGGGGGTGGCAGGCAGACTCAGACACGCTGCCTGTTTCTCAAGGCCCAGGGCAGGGGAAGCTACATCTGCGCTGTTGGAAACCGTGGGACTGGGACGAGGGTCACGGCTCCGCGGACTCATGCTGTCATTCTTGAAGGGACAAAGGAAGAGCTTAAATGTTCTTCTAAAGGGCAGAAGGTGAGCCAGGATGGGCCAGACGATGGTGGATTATTTAAGGCCAAGCCCAGGGCCATACGAAAATGGAGGAAATGCGGTAAAACAACGGAGAAAAGAACAGCGGCTCACGGCAAAGCGGAAAATGCTAGTCAACGCGGTGACCAAAACAATGCAGTCATTTCAGATGCACAACCACTTAGCATAACACCAGATAACACAAAATCACAAGGCCTGATGGGTAGCTATCCAAGTCAGGATGACTTGAAGTTGAAGGGCAAAGACAAAAGGGCTCATTCCCCCATATTAGTGAAAGCTGTCACACCCCAGAGCACAGATCCACAAACCTGCTGCTTTTCTGCCAAACCATGTGCCAAACCAAGTGAGCAGGTTGAAGATGAGATGAGCCTTGATCAATCCGATAACTGTTCTGAGAAAGAATTCAGCTGTGGCAATGTGCAAGGAGACACTGAGGTCAGAATATGTGACCTTGATGCAAATGATCGCCATAACATTGTTGCTGATGTGCCAAACCTAGGGTCATCTGTAGCATCTGAGACTCTCTCTGATTGTCTAATAATCAAATCGCCCCCAACAAACTGTAATACTGAGCCAAGCATGGATCATTCTCCCATGATAACGCCCTCCGAAGTCCCTGTCAGCATTCAGAAGAATCAAGAATCCAGGCCAGACGAGCGCCTACTGGACCGTGAGAATCTACACTCGGTGGAGCCCGGCGATCTCACAACACAGAGAGATTGGTCTCCAGACACAAAGAATACAGTTGTGCCGGAGGGCCGCACTCCAGTGGGTGCTGAATGTAGCACTACAGAAAAGAAAAGGAGGCCGTCCATGTGCTCACCTCAGCATTGGGAGGAATTAATCACAGAGCATGGAGAACTTGAAGTTCAGCAGTCTGACAAATCCTCTTCACGAGGCTTTAGCGTAACAACAGCCAATATAACTGTAAGCACTACTCACTCCCTGCCTGTTCCTGCCCCTACCACCACTGCAGCCATCGCAACAGCCATCCCAGCATTAAACGGGGGGGAGGCGGGGGCGAGAGGTGGAGACTTGCTGCCTCTGGTGAACTCAGAGTTGCTATCAGAGCCGGCAAGAGTTGACGACAAGGACAAGGTGGCCGCTGACGAGGGGTCTCTTGATGTGGGCGAGGAGGAGGAGGAGGATGAGTTTGGGGCATTCATGCTGGCAGGTGGAGACCAGCTGTGGACGGATGGATTCAGTGAAGTCCAACAGTCGGCTGAGGATTACAACTGCGGTGAGTACGCTGTCTTGAAAATAGCAAGGTAATACATTTTGCCACTTAAGTCGGAAGGTGCGGTAAGTTCTCTTCTTTAGAAGGAACTTAGCTTTGTTTGGGTTCGAGTGAGCAGATAACATGCAGTCCCAATGTACTAACTAGTCTGGCTGGATTGACCTGAATTCCTGCAGACCCCCTCGCTTCCCCCGACCTCATGTGAAGATATTAATTATTTAAAGCACTGCTTGGAATTCCTACCCCCCAACCACTCACTCTTCCCTGTTGCTGTGCACCAGCCTAAGGCAGGAGGCAGCATTAAAAAGACATGCACACACAAGGCCATTGGGACAAGAGGGGAGGCCAACCTTCACAAAGCCAAAGGCAGCATGTCTAGAGGGAACGTTTTGATCAAAATAGAGGACACACACTTCATTGTTTATTCATCTAGTATGTCTTCTAACTATAATCTTTGGTCAAAAAAAAAAACGGTGATACTTTATTTTAAGGTGTCCTTATTATACGTTGCATGTACTTACTATTAGAATAACAATAAATTATGCATAATCACGTGCAAGTAACCCTAAAACAAAACCCTCATTCTAATCCTAACCATATATGTACTTGTAGTTAATTAATATTACTCAGTACTTAAATGTATAATTATTTCTGTAACAGGGACACCTTTAAATAAAGTGTCACCACAAACATTTTCAATTTAATAATTTTATGGATTCAATTCCATTTCTGTCAGCCGCTGTGTAACCTTAATCTGCAGGATTAATCCTGTTCCCTAAAAAGGTGAAAGCCTGGTGATTCCAGTCGTGCGCATAAACAGGTTTAACCTACTTCTTATAGTTTTTAATTCTGAAATTGCTTCGCACAAGTAGATATTTAAAATGACAAGCTATTTCTTGAAGCCATTTAACACACATAGTGTTTTCCTGTTGAGACATTTCTTCAAAATCATATTACATTGCTTCTTGTACATTTCATGATGCATTTTAAAGTGAAATATCCAGAGAGTGGTGGTAAAAGTGTGTTCATTTTTATCTGACAACATGAACATGAATCCTGTAATGCTTTATTATGTTGGTTGTTGTATATATTGTGACAAATTGGAAACGAAATGTTAGGCGAGTGGTGCTCTAAGGCCTTTATAATGTACCACCTACACTACATTTTTCAGTGTTAACAAAAGCAAACACGAGATAAAACACATTTGCTGAAGCAAGCCATTTCAGCTTGCTTCTATAAGTCTTAGATATGGTGACTCATGTTTTAGAGGACTCATGCCTCAGTGTTTCACATCACAAGTGTAATGCTGTACCAGGTGAGCTACCGAGCAAGTTTACTGTGTCAGAAAAACCATAGTGCTGTCAAATCGATTAATCGAAATTCATTTATATAATATATGTGTGTGTGCTGTATATATTTCTATTTATATGTAAAGAAAAAATATATATTTACATATACATATACACTGTACACACATGATATTTAAACACAAACTTTTATTTTAAATTCGATTAACCACAATTAATCAATTTGAACGCACTGCTATACATAGGAAGCAAGTGAATTAATTTACAAATCATGTACTATGGTAAATCAGTAGGTAATCTCAAGAAGCCACACAAAAATAAGTCTTTATTCATTAATAATCTGCCCCAGTTATCATAAAATGTGTGAGAAGGAATATAAGTTATTGGAATTTTACTGCTATAGTGAATTGAATGTATGGATACGTTTTTTAAGTTTTATAAAAAAATATAGCTAAAGACACATTTTCTTTTGAGCCAATGTATGTTGTACCTTTCCACCATGGTCTATAAATACCCCATTAGAATCCTTTTTTTTTTTTTCCTAAAAAGAACTGTTTGGTTAAACACTTTCATCACTTATTATCAGTTATTGCACATGTTCTACACTGTGTGAAACCTTTCCACCGCAGTAACATAGCACCTACTGATCTTGTAAAGAGTTTTTGTATGAGAGCTTTGAAAAGGAAACTATAAATACTTAAATGAGCCTTTATTTCCTGTCAGAGGAACACACAAGTTCTGCTGATGCAAATGAACCCGCATCCTGGGCATCTGATTGGACTGTAGTCCAGTCATTCCAGCCGTCAGAGAGCACATGGACCGCCTTCAGCCAGGAGACTGTGGAGCAGAAGATAGAGCCTGGTGACCAGTGGTGGACTTCTACAGAAAAGCCCAATCTTCCCCTCTCTCCTCTCCATAATGTGGTAAAGGTTTAGACTCATTTTATACATATCTTTAAATTCTAAAATGGTGAAACTTTACAAATGAGTAACTAAAACATATTTTCATCACTGCTGATGCTCTGATGATTAGTGATCTATACTGTACGTGTGTGTTTGTGTGTGTAGTCAAATGTGTTTCTAGAGGCCTTCCCCTCTGAAAAGTCCCCCTGTGAAGATCCTGAACACATTCCTACACTAAAGCAGCTTCTGCAAGGACCAGCTGAAAACAGCAATACAGGGGAGCACAAGTAGGTTGCATTATTTGTAGTCGTGCTGCACTAATTATGAATTATGTTTATGGATTTTGAGAATATTTTTATTAAAAAAAATACTTCAGGGTTTTTCAGGCCATTCCTAGAGCCTCCAAATAAAAGCACGAATGCACATTTTGGATGCCTCCCTTATTTTTTATTTCTTGTCAGCTGATCAGGAAAACTTTGGAGACTCCAGGACCAGTTTGAATATATTAGTCTTCTATCGCCACCTTGTGGTTGCAGGAAATGCTGCTGTATCTCGTCACACAAAGCACAAAGAACTGAATGTTCTGCATGAAATTCTGTATTTCATCCTCTTGAAATGACTGAAGATGTATAAACAAGTCTTTCTTTTGTAATTTTACATTCAATAATGGTATTTGTTTTTCTTGTTACATGCTATAAAATTGCGAGTTAATCATTTTGCTTTGGCCCAAAGGGAGCAGAGCTTACTTGACGGCCTCCAGGATCTAAACCGGATGATTGGTGTGAAATATAAAAGGGCAGAGTCTCTTTCCCGTAAACTTCTCCTTCAGTCACTGCATTTGCAACATCCCAGCTCTGTGAGTCTGCTATAAAACCGATGCAATAATATATAATGAAAACTTCCTGCTACATCAAACACAAATGGATTTCTATACTCTATATTTACCATAAATAGAGCTTAGTACTGGAAACTCTCGTTAAGTGTATGTTTTAAATAACCATCATCATTTCTACCTCAGGAATGTGCGACAGTTCGACTGAAGACCAGTGCCAGATTTTCTCCAAATCTCCCAACGTCCAACCAGCAATTAGCTGCAATAGCTAAGAGAAGACTGTCATACGACTTCAACAGAAATATCATGACTTAGTCTCTATATCTGCTGAACATCTTTGACCTGTGCTTCCTTGAAAACAGGAAATACAGGACAGAGGAAAAATACATACTGAAGAACTGAGTATCCATAGGTTCTATTGGAGGATTATTTAAAGTCTATTTCATCTGTCAGCGTCTGTTCTCACTCAGTGTCTGGTAGATTCTGTTTCTCATTCAGCTGTGTATCAATGCACACTATTTCATCCAAATATATGTTTTCCAGTCTTTCAGAATATTGGGGTTCATTTAGGACCAATATAAAAAATGTAAAGTTATAAACCCCTTTGCCAAATTGTTCAGTCCAGTTATCGGAGTCTGGTTATTGGACCCATTTTGATATAACTGATATATTCAGATGAAAATATGTCAATATGCATTTGTGTATTACTTTCAATCATTGCTATGGATGATATTTGTTAGAATAAGAATATTTTTCTGGAGTCATAGCAAACCAGTTAGTGCACATTCTCACAGGGATGTAGATTCACATCTGACCTGTCACATCCCAAACTTTCCTTTCTGCTGTCTCAGAAAATTGAATAAAAAAAGAAAGTGATTTTAGGGGGATTGGGACAAGCTCCCTGCAGTCTCTCCTTCACCTGTCTGGAACTGTCAAAGCTAATTTCCACAAAATGTATTTTCATACACCAGATCACAGAAATCCATTTTCTTGTTTCCATGTCTTTTTTCCTTGTGCTTGAAGTACTAAATATAACACTGTAGTGAACCATTTTTAACTCCTGACGAATAGAGACCATATTTTCAGAAGTGTTTTAAAATGAATGTTGACATTTTAAACTGAACCTGTACGCTTGTTTGTTGATCGATGTAATTAAAACATCTTTGAAGGACTGAGTGGAGTGGATAACTTTAGCATTTCATAAGAGACCTGAGCAAATGTGAGAAAAGCTCATGATTTATGAACACAAAATAACTTAAGGCAAGTCTCAACTATGTGCACAAATCTACATTAAATATATATTTTATATTGCATGATAAAAGCACAGTTCGTAAGCTTTGGTTCCAGTTATGCCAGCAGAACTCTTGAGGACATTGGTTAACTTTGGCTGATCTGAGTGACTTGGCTTCTTGTTTACTAAGATAACAGTTCCCTGTCTCCAGCTGTTCACACTGTCCTCACACACCCTCATCATGAGTGTGTATATGGCAGCGAGGGCTGTTTACTTAGAGTGGACAATATGAAGAGAAAAGCAATAAACTGTTTTGACAGAGACTGCAGCTATTTCTATCTCCTCAGCAGCATGTGACTCTCTCCCTCACTTCATCTTCACAACAGACCCTATCACGAGTTTGAGGATTTTTCTGTGTTATTTTGTGTTTCAAGTGTGGAAATTAAGGTAATTTTGGGACATGATGTACAACTGTTTTTACAAGCTGGGTTTTTATTGATAGGATGCAAATTAACCCAAACTTTGCATCAGTACTGTATACAAAGTAAGGCACATGAATAAACATCTACAGCTTAGGCATAAAATTAATGTCATGGATAAAGCAATGGTCTTCTCTATGAAGTCAATGAAGCTCGAGAAGCAGATGTCATCTTTTTGTAACCAAAAATTGGTAATCAGTTTTTTATTTTTTTATTGGTTTTGCTTGTCTGATTTCCCGCAATTAATTAATGGTCCAGCTGGCAAATCTTTTAATTCCAGATCAGCATTTTTTAATATAACGTTTATTTCCCCGTCTCCTATTGGTTGGAAGTGTTCCCATGGGAAATACATCAAACTTATTTAAATTGTACCTGCCCTATGGAGGAAATCACCCAAAGCTCATTGGTTCACTTTACAGTAAGTTCAATCAGTAAGTGGTACAATCCAATGGAAAGCACTGGTACTGCCCAATGGAGAGCACCTAAGACTCAGTCTGTATAAGACATCCAGTATTGGAAATACTGTACTAGCAAGCACACTTATAAAAGTTTTTGTTTATGTTCAGTTAAAATTATAGAAGCTTATGTCATGGAATAAAAAAAAAAAGCCATTTCCCACATTTTCTTCTCACAAGTTCTGGGGCCTGTAACCAAGTTTACCAAACAAGCCAGGCTTATTTCAGTTAGTCTGAAACTGAAAAACTAACTGAAAAAGTCTGAATTGTGAGATACAAATTGTAAAATTGAAAGTGAGATAAAAAGTCACAATTTGCTACCTTTTCATTTCTGTTCTATAATGCATTTGGGGGGGAAACCGTATTCAAATGACTTTTTTCTCATAATTGCGAATTTATATCTAGCAGTTCTGTGTTAATATCTTGCAATTATGACTTTGTTCTTGAATTGGGAAAACAAAGTCACAACTTTTATCATGATTATGATGATGGTGATTTTATTGCCACAGAAACAGGCCTCTGTACAACATGCAGGGGCCCACGAAGGGGCAACCAACTCTGTGTAAACAGTTTACACAATGAACTTACTGTAAGTGATGCAAGTCACAATTTCCTTTTATGAGAATGATGTCAATGGTGAAGATGGTGATTTTACAACATGGAGGAGCCCTCGAATTGGGCGAAACCCACACTGTGTAATCAAAAGAGCATTAGCTGTCTAGAAAACTGAAGTTAGTCTTTATCTCATGTGAGTATGATATATCCCAAAACTATTCTTTTCTGTAGGGGTAAAGCTTTTAAGGACCGAGTACACTTTAAGTCTCTTGGTGCTGCTATGAGAGCTCCTGATAGCAATCGCACTATAGATATAAAGCATTTCTCAGTTGAGTGTGAATGAAAGAACTCAAATGAGGAACAAAAATGTTGTTCTGCATCAAACAACCCTATACAACTCAAAGTATCACCCATGTGACTGAGTACACGGGTTATTTCCTGGCCACCGTTACCAACTTTTGTCAGAGGGAGGAGGATTGTGAAAGGGTGGAGTTCAATCAGTCCAACATCAGTGAAGCAAATTAAGACTCGCTGTCACCTCGTTCCTCACAAATCCCATCATGCCCACGGCGTTCAGGTCCTATTTTGTGCCCGGCGGCTTCATATTGGCGTACATCACTTATTTGCTGTTGGGAGCTCTGGCTTTCTCTGCCTTCGAGCGGCCCGTCGAGGAAGCACTGAAGTCAGACCTGATCTCCCTCAAAGCCGAGTTCCTCAACCTCAGCTGCATCAACGCCACGGCTTTTGAAGTTTTCTTGGAAAAAGTTTTAAGAGCGAATAAATACGGCGTGTCGGTCCTTGAAGATTCCCGCACAAACTGGGATCTGGCGTCTTCGCTGTTCTTCGCAAACACGATGGTCACGACAGTGGGTGAGTTTCACAGGAACAGAGTTTAACGGATGTTTCGTGATGTTTGTTTGATGCTGATCATGTCGCGACATTCTAAAACGCTTAACGTTCCTAAACACAGACCAGGGAAACCCAAATTTCTGTCAAACCTTACTTGTAATAAACACAAGCCTACCTACTGTCAAAAGAACGAGCCCTTATTCCACAGATAAAGTGAGTAATATCACATTAAGCGTTTTAAAATGCTCCCTCAAGTCGGACGTTTATATCTGGAGCGAGTGTAGAATACTACAGTTAGTTCATCTCAGAGAACATTAGAACGTGACACGCGCTGAGAAACAAACGTTCCAAAGTTCACCAGAACTGAACTATTACTGTAAGCTTACTGGAGAGTTGGGTTTATTTCCGTTACAGTGTTTTTGACTTTTGTTACTTCACTAAATATATTTTATTAGTAGCAGTCTTCGCCTAGGCAGTCACTTTATCACTTTATTTCACTTTACTTTATTTGCACAATGGCAAGATCAACAGGATGTTCATCAACAGGATGGAAAAAAAATTTTTTTGCTTTTTTTTCAAACGTTTTGATTCCCCTTTGTGTTGGACTTCCTAAAATGTAAAGGCAGAAACATATTTTCATCTAAAAATACTGACCTTTCAGTAACACACAACTGATTATAACATGATTTCTAACAAGTTTAAACAGCAGAACGAAAGATTCTCCTTTGACCTAATATTTACTTAAAAGTTGATCATTTAAGTTAGTATTTCAAATAACTGAATTAATTTGTTATAGGCTCTCTATGTCCATTGTTGCATGACATGAAAATAAAAAATATATTTAATCTTCTTCAATCATGTTAGTATTGAAAACATCAGATTCACCCATTTATTTATTGAATTATGATTTAAAATGTGCAGGATAACATAAGTCACCTGTAAATGATGGCAAGTGAAGTAGATGGAGTGTGGTTTCAGATGAGTAATTCAGTGTATATCTTTTCAAAATATTTCGAGTGCAATGTGTACATGGCTTCAATACTTCTCATGTACTTGTTAGGCATTTAATTAGAATAACTACCATATGTTTTTTCAGTGGTTTAAATTGTAGCTGTCATCTGCACCGAGCAAAGACCTCTTAATTATATTCCAAGGTTATAAATAACTTTCTTCTTGAGTAATGAGTTTGTCCGTGTCATACATGGAAAAAGAAGAAAATTTGCATGCAATACAAATGTGTGCGGTAACATTCAAATTGTATTGTGCATGAGTGATGCATTATGTTCCGTGTTTAGTAGTGTATGAACATTCGCCTTAAAAGTGATGTTGAGGTTATCTGATGAAATTAGTTTTTGGCAAACCCACATATGACTCCCTTTCAGTCTAAGTTTGGGCATAGTGCGAGCTTTGTTTGCATTAACTGACTTCTAAGTTTAGGTCCTGCAAACAGTATCATGGGAAATCAATCCTTTGACCTGTGTGTCTGTATAAAGCATTCCTTTCATTGAGCATGTTAACCTGTTTAGCTGACCTCTGCATTAGATTACGCTAAAAGCTTTATGCTGTCAGGAAATCATGTGCATTGTATAATTGGCAAGATGAAGGGATATTTCTGGCAAAAATAAAGATTGTCATCATTTACTAATTACTCACCATCACGTGGTTCCAAATCTGTAAGATTTTCAAAGTGACTTACAGTTGGGGAATTCATAAAGCGTCTTCACTTGCATTGTTTTTCTGTTGGAAGTACTTTATTTTTCTTTCCCTCTCTTCCAGGATACGGCTACACTACGCCGCTCTCTGATGCGGGTAAAGCTTTCTCCATCGTGTATGCTCTGATTGGAGTACCCTTCACCATGCTAGTGCTCACAGCCTGTGTCCAGCGCCTCATGCACCCGCTGACCTACGGGCCGATCTCCACGTGCCAGCAGAGGGCAGGCCTGCAGCCACGCGCCGCCAGTGTGCTGCACTTCACCGTTCTGCTGTTTCTGGTGGTGCTTGGCTTCTTCGTGTTGCCCGCTCTGGTGTTCAGTGCCATAGAAGAAACCTGGTCTTTCTTAGACGCCTTCTACTTTTGTTTCATCTCCCTCTGCACTATAGGACTGGGAGACTTTGTGCCGGCAGAAAAGCCAGGACAGAAACTCAGAGCTTTATACAAGATAACAGTCATGGGTAAGAGAAGCCACTTTCCAATTTCAATAATGCTGGTTTATTTTAGAGAGACTTTTTGTTTGTGCTAAAAGGAGTGTGAAAGGCCTTTTTAAACTTTTCTCCAACAGAATATAAAAATGTAAACTTTATTTAATTTTTTATTAGCTCCTATTGTTTTTATATATATATATATATATATATATATATATAAAATATTTATATTTACGATTTTTTTGAAGTATATAATAACATTTTTACTTTTATCAGCTTTTTGTGTCCGCATGACCTGTACAGTAATTTTCATCTTTTAAGAGGATTAGTGCTGAAGTTATGAAGGTCTTTTATGACCTAAATAGTCATGCAGTGCCCACTTTTTATTATGTAATTCATAGTTTTATGAAGTCTTTTACTCTTGTGTAAAAATATGAAATGTCTACAAAACCGAAGCAGCAAAAATAAATAAATATGGCATTAATTGTCCGTGTTAATGTCAGAATCCCATGCAATAATAATGTCTCAAGATAATACTGTTCCAGGTAGTAAAATCCAAATAAAAATCGAATTATTAAAATTGTGTAATTTATTTATTATACCAGCATCATAAATGGCAGTGGGACAGCACTATGTATATATTGTATTATAAATGTAGTCTTTTTTTTTCTTCTCACGGCTCTGAATTACTTCCACTTGTAATTGTTGTCTAATTGTTTGGTGGTGACCTGAGTTTATTCTTTTCTCTTACAGTCTACCTGTTTGTGGGTTTGATGGTCATGTTCCTGGTCCTTCGTACTTTTCACAAGCTTGCAGATGTGCACGGCTGGACTGCTTTCTTTCATCTGCCGACCTGCGAGGAAGATGATGATAAAGAGCCAATAATAGAGCGAGAGCCTGATGACGAATCGGCCGAGGCTAAGAAAGCCTCAATTAAGCCTCTGGATCCCAGCTCTCAAGTGTCCTACAACTCCATCAACAGATAAAACACCAGTGTGCTCCACATTCTGAGGATGGCACGCACCATCAGTGTCCTGCACTTGTAAATTGTCTGGACATGTAACAAACACCTCAAGACAATAGAGTATGAAGATGTACAGTACACCTCACTGCTGGACAGAACCGCTTCTGATGCTTTTCAGGAGCAAAGCATCATTTTCATGAACCAAATGACTTTGTTTTTTCCTCTGTTTTCAGTTACTGTTGAGTTTCCATTTCTGGTCTTTAAGACTATAGGGATATTGACATTGCTCTAGGAAATTGAAAACTTGCTCATTGTGTCCTAAGTGTGAATCTACTTTAGTGTTGATTTGTTTAGCAGTCGTAACTGATGACTGTTTTCAGGTTAAGTTACCTTTTTTTTTTTGGAAGGCCTAAGACTGCTCTTGACCACAGAAACGGGAAGAGAATGCCAATACTATTGTGTGTGTGTGTGTGTGTGTGTGTGTGTGTGTGAAATGAATTGATTCAGTTTTCAGAGCTAATCAGTGGCGGTTCTAGATGTCCAAGCATGTGGAGAACTTCATATGCACTTTATAATTGGCTTTTTATATAGGTTTGTGCTAAACACAATCTTTTTGTCTTTATTATAGTACTGTATGTTAATTAAATATTCTGTATCATTACAATTGTATTTTCAATGTTGGATTGTAGGGAAGAAATATTCACTGTCAGAAGAACAAAAGGTGATTTTAAGAAATGCATACACAGAAAAATAAAATAAAAGTATTTTTGGTACTTTGTGACTTGATGCATTTGCATGGCCAGGTGTGATGAATATATCTTAACTCTGTGTAGCTGTGGAGTTAAAGCAAGGTTGTACTTTACACACTCTGCTTTATCTCTTTAAATAGATTTTAAAAAATCTGTGATAAACATGTCATTGTGTAGGCCTAGACCAATTGAAATAACCTACCACTCAATCTATAAAAAACCTTTAACTCTAAGTGGAATAAACATGTTTCCTGTCTCCCATATTGTCCCTGTGAATATTAGGAGGAATATTAGCGTAGCTTCCCCCCGCATGACAGAAAAAGTTCAAATTAAGCACTATTATTAAATGAATCTCCATAACTTTCTCTCCAAATAGCTATTGACATGGAACTGGTGGTTTCTTAAATATAATTACTTATTTAGCCACATGATTTCACCAAGCACCACTTTATTTAAAGTACAACAATAGAATACAAAGAGTGATTAATATTCACATTATAATTTCATATTGGCATAGTAAATATTTTGCATAGCCAACTACACGTTCATTGCTTGAAACAGCACCAGTATGTCCATAATGCTCATGTAACATTTAATATCTTCTATTTTAATGACCTTGGTCTTTTTAAAGTATGCTCCTAATGGTAACCTGCAAGGTATGTAAGAACTTAAAGGCAATGGAAAGTGCATATTTCAGAGAATAACATTATTTCATAAAGCAATAAAAAAAATAAAAAATAAAATGGCACATTCGGAAGGATTCACTTCCAGAAAAATATTGTGTATAACAGTCGCTGAACTCTGATGCCTTGAATGAATCTGCACGAAAGATCATTTCTGGAAACAGAACGAGATGTGCATAAAAAAAGAGGACTAAAGACTGCGGTTTTAACATGAGGTCGCAAAGCCTTATTCAATCCCTTGTAGAAATGTCTTTAGTATGCCTCCATTAAAACCGTTCATAACCTCAACATCAGGAACACGATATCATCAAAATCAGCTTTGCGGGTACGTTCTCATCAGGATGTCCATGACATGCTCGATCTCCTGGATTTCCCACATGGCCTGACCGTTAGAGACTAAAGAGGAGGAAGAGGACGCTGATGGGGATTTGGACAGGGATGGCAGATACTTCACTAGATCGTCGGCCGTGACGGAGAAACCTTGCAGAAGGTTCAGCTCTGGTTCAAACACAGACGGGTCGATGTCTAGGAGAAGTTTATCTAGCGCTGCATCCTGAGGACGACCTGGACACATCAGCTCTGTTTTGGCAGATGATGCCACAGCAGACGTTCTCTCAGTCCTCGGAGGACACGGTGTTAGATTCTCTACAGAGCGGAGCGGAGCCCGCTGAGATGCACAAGGCCCTTGACCGGCGTCGATGACTGCATCTAGATCTTTGAGAATGGCAGAAATGGCTGAAGATAAAGAGAAATCCTCTTCTGAAGTCCATACCATGAAATCATCCTCCGTATTTTCAGCATTCGGTGATGATAAAGACGCATTATGCTCCGCTGGAGGAGATAACTGTGTAAAATCAGGCTCTGGTTTTAATTTCATGGGAATTTTTACAGCGGACAGCGATTCGACCTGCGCTCGGACCTCGGACTGGACCTGCCGCAGTGTGTTGTTGATCAGAACCGACCGTAACAAGCAGGGCTCCACGAGAGCCTGGTCACGGAGGAACTTATCCATGGAGATGTCCAACACGGACTGCAGCTGACTCTCCCGCGCCGATCCTCTTCCCTCGTCCTCTCTGTGGAGTTTACGCTTCTGTCCCCTGGCCACCATTTCTCACACTGCAGAACAACAACGAGTTCAGTTTAAGAAATGCAAAACATACACTTCACATGGTAGAGCGAGAATGATGTCAATCATCCAAAGAGCCCACTTTAATTACCACACCCTTTGCTAAAGCTTTACAGAATGTATCAATGATTTTTCATACAATTCATGTAAAATATTAAATCAGCTATGTTGTTTTAATAATTGAGATACTGGATAATAGAATACTCAAAGAAAGAAAAGCAAAATCTGAGTAAAAAACATTAATCTGTAAGGTAAGTTTATTCTATGACGCAAATATATAAATATTTAATTTACCATATTTTAATTGATATGTCAAAATAGCCTGTTGGTTTTAATTTACATTTCAGACATCTAACTCATAGACATACTAAATAATAACCCTACTAAGTACAATAAATATCAAGTTTAAATATATATATAATTTAATAATATATATATATATATATATATATATATATATATATATATATAATTTAATAATATACACACACACATATATACATATACATCTATATATATACATATACATACATATATATATATATATATATATATATATATATATATATATATATATATATATAGCATTTTATCCCATCGGTCTAATTTTATCGTTTTACTTTAAAAGATATTCAGCCAAACATTTCCAGAGACACAAATACAGCTCTATTAATTGTTTAACTGATTAGTCTAAATCTCACATATGATCATAACCAGATCAAATGAAAAAATTAAGAGGATAGACATTAAATTAGTTAAATCAAGAGAGAGAAAAGAGTGAGAGTCATCTTATCCTCTAATAGTTCACATAACTATAACTGATAGAAATAAGGCCACTTGTAATTAAATGTGATACATTGGACGAAATTAATATTTAATCATTTTAAAGTTATATTCTATTATAACGAATCGATTATTATTTTTTATTTTTTTGAGGGCGACGTGAGCCTGTATTATTTAAATTATTTTTAATACAGAAATGTTATATAAAAATTCATTAGAATTGAAATAGGCTTATTTACATTATCAACCTTCCTGAACAGCAACTAAGTTACAAAAGTAACATTTTTAAATTGACACAAAGACAAGTAATGTTTTCAATGTTTCCAGAAGTTTGTGTGAGCTGAAATCAGTGCGCTAGCTTAGCACGTTAACTACCCGCTGTTACATTCCGGATGACATGTTTTACTCACCTGTAACGAATGTAAACGAACTCCAAAATCGATGAAACTCGTGTATATTTATATTCATTCAATTTATATAAATAATATAACGCTGCTGAAGCGTCGGGAGACTGGAAGCGTTTGCTGGAGTTTTTTTTTTTTGTCCCGCCAGTGATTCAATCAGTTCTTACGTCACCCGCGAAATGCACGCCGGGGATTGTAGTTCCATAAGTCCCTACTACTTCTCGTGCATCTAAACAGGATAGTTAAAGCGGGTACAAAATAGTGCTTAATTCACATAATATACTACCAACGTAAACGAGAAACAATAACGTTGAAAACTGACATCTTTATTTAAACACAACGTAAAATGATTGCATTATTAGGCAAATGACATAGTTTTCATTCAATGATTCTTAAGGCAAAACAAACAGCGAAGTTCTCCAATTAAATTTTTTTTTCAGTAAGAACAAAACTTATATGATTAACTATAGATTTTTATTGCTGGTCAGTTTATGTTTATAAAAAATAAAAATAAAACTTTATAGATGCAATCAGTAACTAAAAAAAAAAGTTTCAGTTATTTGACACTTCTATAATGGCATAAGTATAAAAAAAAATAATAATAAGGATGCTGCAAAAGTGAAGTCATTTTGGCTGGTGAAGAATAAATCAATAATTACTAAGTGCCGCTGAGTAGATTAACTATATTCTCCACAAACTCCAACCGTCTTTCCATCCCATTCAGAGGTGGAAAGGCACTTGACGAAGAAATGGCCCAGGTCATATTTGGAGATGACTCTTCCTTTCAACATGTTCTCAGTCGCGGTGTATTTTTCTGTCAGAGGTTTGTCACCTAGAAAGATAGCGATCACATATTTTCTTAAAAATACAGTAAAGGTCCTGGTTGAAAATTAACCAAAAAAGACAATTAAATGAAAATCCATATTTTAGGGATGCTGATCTTTTACAGCTTATTACCAGCAATATGTGGAGGCATGACAGCTACATAGTCCAATCCTGACTCCTTCAGGACAGTGTACATTCGGTCATGATCTTCAGTGACCGGCACCAGACGAGGAGGAACTTTGGCACGATCCCACAGGAGGAACGCTGTGTTTTCAAAAGAGGGAGATGCAGCAGTTTCTTCATGTGTCATACGCACTTGCACACTAATGAAGCAGAAACACGGCTCAGACATCGATACCTGACATGCACGCAATAACTTTACGGATTCCACGGGCTTTCATGACCTCCAGAATGTTCCGGGTTCCCTCAGACATCATCGTCGTGGGACCAGCAGAAAAAATTTCAGAGAACAAGTAAATAAAGTGAATAATATTTGGATACAATTATTAGTAACTCAAAACTTTTTTTTGATTTTCAACCACTTATTTCAAACATTCCCTCGAGGCATCATTTTTCATGATGCAATTCATTCCCAAAGGTATTTCTACTCTGAATTATGCCACAATATGGAGGTAAAACTAGTTTTTCATGCTGATTTTATTTAGAATTTTGAGTCAAATTGATTAATTTCTAGTAATTTATTTTACAGTCCTGTTCCTCATTTACATACTAAGTACTTATTTAATGTTATTACAAAAACTACATAATAATTAGGTACTAACCCTGAGCATACCCCTAAACCTAACCCTAGCCCAAATAGTTACCTTATATTACCAGTACTCTCTTATGCACATACACTGTAAGTACACAGTACATGTATCATAAAATAAAGTGCAACCGAATGATGCATGTATAACTAAAAAAAAAAAAAAAAAAAGTGCATTACTAAGTGAATTTGCTAGAGAACTCACTGAGATCACTTCTTGTCCCCAGAATGATGATCACCGCATCTTGACCCTCCAGGGTCTTCTTCACATCCTCTTTGTTCAGAACGTCTCCCACCACAACTCTGGAGGCCTTGTGGTCTGGAGGAAGCCTTGCAGCGTCTCTCACCAGCACAGTCACGCTGTAACCTGGAACAGACAAAAGTCTAAGTGAGAAGACTTGCTAATAATATGCTTGAAGAGAAAGACCATGCAAGACGCCATGCCTGTCCGGTCAAGATGACCATAAGATATCACAACTATCAATAAACGTGACAATAGAGCACAGTGCAGCCAAAATAATTTTGCAACTAAAAATGCTTGGTTATTTCAACCCAACTATGGGTCAAATTTGGACTAACCCAACATTTAGGTTAAAAATGTAATTGTAAAAATTTAACTCAACGGTTGGGTTAGTACATATTTGACCCAAAGTTGGGTTGAAATAACCCAACATTTTTTAGAGTCCATGCTCATGCGTAAATGAGATATAAAATATAAAATATCTGATTATTGACAATTTAATTTAAAAAGAAACAAAAAACTGAGCAATAATTTGTATTACATTTATGTTAATCGTCCACCTTTATAGATATATTAATTTGATATTCACAGTTATTTACTCTCAGTAAAACAAAACGACAATGAATACAACTGAAGTGGAGGCAAGCTGATCAAGACCTCTGCAGTGTTCAGATAAAACGGTCAGTTTATGCTTATCTTTAACATGCATACTATGACTCAGCAGCATGTTAGTTATTAATATGCATGACTAAGAAGTTTCGCAAACGTCTCGTGATCACAATGCATAAGAAAAAACAAGTTAAACAAAAACAGTATTTTTTTTTTAACAAAGACTGAATTCACAGAAAGAAGTTTCGCAAACGTCTCGTGATCACAATGCATAAGAAAAAACAAGTTAAACAAAAACAGTATTTTTTTTTTAACAAAGACTGAATTCACAGAAAAATGCAAGTTTAACAACATGCTTGGGACTGCGTCTGTGTTATTAATCAGCAGCTATGCAACTATGTTAATCCTGACCCCAACTTTCCACACAAGTTTCTATTTTTAAACAAAGTCACATCTGTGCAAGGTCAAACACAAGCTCTGCACTGAAATGTCCTAAAGCCTTTAGGAGAAGACAATTTGAAATAACATGTACAGTGTGTCCCAAGTGTTATTGTGTGTCTGTGTACCTGCGGCCACGGCGATAGGTAAGGTCGCTAACCCCGTCATCCCCGTGCTGCCGAATATTGCCACATTCTTTATAGCATCAGACATACTGAGTAGAAATGCTCTTGGTCAGTTCCACGTGCAAAGAAAGATTTGACTGAAATCCCACACTCTAGCACTAGCAGTGTCCTGATCTTGAACGTTTATGTCACTGACTGCTGCTGTCACGTATGTAACGCCTCCTTCAGGAAACTAGGGTAGTATTGTAACAAGCCCCGCCCTTTGATCTGATCTCTGTTTGCTGTTATTGCTAGGCCACGTGAATGACTTTTCAGCTGTCCAATCGCTGAATGCTTATGACTAGCGCTAACCAATCACAGCAAAGAATGCTCAAGTCAAGGGCGGAGATTGTTGGTGGGTTACTGTAACGCGTCTTTAACTCCTAAAACCTTTTAAAGTTGAAACGACTGCTAAATATCTTTCTGATTTTGATAACCTATTAGAATATCATGGGTTATTTATTATAAGTTATTAAATGTAGTTGGTTTTGGACTTTTCTCACTCGTAATAGTTCATTTTGAAATAATTATTTATAACCATAGGTTACCATGATTCTGTGTTGTACTTGTCAACCAAGGGTGAGTAAGTGAATTACAATGAACCCCTATGGCATGCACCTGCTATGGACCTTGAATACTAAAAAACATTATATTAATAACATAAAAGGTCACTAAAGTGAACTTAAAAAATGCTTAAACATGTACGTACATGACTACTTTTATTAACACACGTAAGTGCTCTTATGTAACTATGTCAAATGAAGAATTTTCACTTTTGTTTCATTATTGTTTCAATAATCTTTTGTCGTGCGTTAAAGAAGTTCACTTTTAATGCACTAACACACTAATGCAAACTTACTTGATAATACTATTATTACATTTCTACAATTTGATTATTTAAATGTAATATTAAATATTAAATATAGTGTTATATGTTTTATATATAAAATATACAAATACTTTGTATAGACTATATAAGTACATAAATATGGATCTACTATATTTAATTTTGGTTAATTTATTATTATTATTATTATTATTATTATTATTATTATTATTTTAAATATGTCTATAGATTAAAGTTTAAGATTTTTTTAATTAAAATTAATTAAAATGAGAAATGTAACTCTGGCAACTAGAAGAAATAAAATAAGTTTATTAAAATAAGTTAATAAGTAAGTACGTTTTTTACATTTATTATTCAGAACATTTATTTCCTTTCAAATTAAATTTTTAATGGTCTAGGTTTAGTTTACTTATGTATAAATCTTTTTTTCACCATTGTATTGTGTGTGTGAGTGTGCATATAAAGGCTACATATAGGCTACATAAAGAGAAAGAGGGCTCTAGTTACAATAAGACTAGGTTATACACTCTCGGAAAAAAAGGTACAATTTTGTACCAAAGAAGGTACAAACCCTTGTCACTGGGGCAGTACCTTTTACTGGTACAAAATTGTACCTTAATGTGAAGTAACAAATTTGTACCATTATAGTTTGTACCTTTAAGGACATGATTTGTACCATGGAAAACCAAAATGTACCTTTTTTTTTTTTTACTTACTGGTACAATATTGTACCTTTATCTAAGGTACAAATTTGATCCTTTAAGGTACCACCCCAGTGACAAGCCCTTTTGTACCTTAATCGTGTCAAATATGTTCCTTCAAGAACTATTAAAGGCCATTTTTCTATTGAATAAAATCAATTTAATATGAGAAACAATACACATAAATACATTGTATTTGAATACTTTGTTACAGGTTATTTTGTAAAATACATCTCTGCAGTTTACAATGAAGTTTTCAAACATTTTTAACAGGACATTTCTCCATTTGCTACAAAATATTTCACTAAATTGTCACAATATGTCGATTTCATTTTCCCATCTAAAAAAAAAAAAAACAAGCTATTCACAATACACATAAATACATGTTTGAATACTTTGTTACAAGTTCAAATAATACAAAAAGTTTTGTAAAAGTTTGTAAATACATCTGTACACTTTACAATGAAGATTTAAAAAATTTTAACAGAACATAAAAACATTTCTCCATTTATAATATAAAATATTTCACTAAAATGTCAAATGTCAATTTCATTTTACAATCTACAATAAAAATTCACAAGCTATTCACAATACAACTTAGACTTTTAAATTTTTAACTTCCACACAATAGCCTTGAATTTACATAACATTAACAGTTTTAAAGGAGTAATTAAATTATGTATAGCATTATAAACATTTTAATGAGATGTAAACCTAATGTTTTGTAGGTGAGTGACTATGCATATCTGGCTCTTACATACAAATGGTCATCAACCACATAAAGGTCAAGTGCCTGTTGGTCAAGTTTCTCTGCTGGCATCACACAAAACCAATCCTTATCATTTGAAACACGAAATGCATGGAAATGAGAGTCAAACGATTGTGGGAGCAACAGTTTCCCACACAGTATCCACAATGTATCTACACTGAAAACGTACTTAACCTGAAAGAATAAAGGAACTTCCTCTGTATGCACAACATCAATAACAAACACATCTTTGGTGCTGTACTTTACATTATTTACACGTTGAAGTGTTTTACCTGCAAAATCTATGGCTTGACAACTTTTGTGACTTTTAAGTGTATTTTGAAGCTCTCTGGGTAAAAATGTAAATGGAGTGCGTATGCTTGTTCCAGTCACTTTTTCATAATCACTCAACATGCTTTCTGATGAAAACTCCCAACACTGTTTGAATTGGTGTCTTTTGCTTAAGGAAGCAGCAATATTCATGAATGTCTGTGAACAATTTGGACATGCATAGGGTCGTGGCATCCTCTCAGTCTAAGATAAAATAATCCTGACAACAGCAGTTGGCAATGGTTTGTCACCAGGTGCAGTTAGCTTCAACTCATGCCTTTGGAGAAAGAGTAGTGTGTTCCTGTTGTATGAGGGACGAAAGGTTGAATACAAAATACGTGCAAAAAGCAGAGAGAACACTGTCCTCCACCCCAACTGCTCAGCAAAGATCCCTTCATTTTCACAGTGCTGAAAATTCTCTTCTCGCTGAAGACCTGTTTCCAGTTAGACGCTCCCAAAATCTGTACAGTGGGATATGGTGTGGCTGGTTCTTCCTAAACAGAATGGAAAAAACAATATTACAAACATCAAAAGTAAATCTGGATTAAATTCATATTCCCAATGACTAGTTACAACTGTCTATCTACACTTAAGCCAGAATAGTTTTTATATCATCTTACTTTCAGGGATGCACCGAATAAATTCAGGGCCAAAACTTCTAGATGCACTTGGCCGAAAACTACTTTTTAAAAAATAATTATTAATTTCTTATTTAAAAAATGTGAACGTTTTACTCTCGAATTAGTGATTTAACATCCCGCCCCCCAGGCAGCTTATAGCCTGTATAAAGACGTACAATATTCAATTTGTATTTTCAATACAAGCTGTCTAAACGGAAAACATGCATACCACAAAGACTCTCTGCAACAGCTTCTCTTCTGGCATCCATGTAATGTGCTTCTATAACGGATTTCCCCTTAGCCAAACTCAAAACATTGGACACAATTTTGCTGAAGGAATCCTGGAAACACCGGCTTAAATTTACGGCATGCATTCGACCCATTTCCTGGAATAACAAATACAAATACGAAAAAAAAAAAAAAAACAATTAATTTTAATTAATGTTATTTATTTTCTCACCATAGTATAAAGCAACAGTTCACACACCATGCTCTAATGGGAACTTTATACTATTTTTCAGCACTGAACTAGTGAATATTGCCATAATAGAATAAGAAAAAAAATTTAACTGTAGCAAGAACCAACTGGTGCTGAAACAGCAGGTTTCATGACCTTTTAAGCATGTCTATAAATTGTATATTACTTTAATGTCTAAAAAATAAATATTAAACAGTTGACTTACATATCCATTTCCCTCTGCATCTCTCAGGTAAGGGTATTTGGAGATAAGAGCCTTGACTGCACAAACATAGTCACTGTTTGAAGGATATCTATCAGAAGATTAAAAAAAGTGCGCAAATTTACTACAAATGTTTACCAGGGTTTGGAATTTAAAAAACAAAATAGTGTTTATTAAACTTACAGTGTGTGCTGAGCCATAGTCTCGTGCAGCACTCGTACAATTTTATGCCGGTAAGTGCTGATCTTATGACGTGATTCTTTGTTATCCAATTTTAACTGAACATCCTTTGGGAATTTGGTAGTGAGAAGACGAGGAATGGGGCTGAAATTCTTTGCTCTTGGCTGTTTAGACAGAGGAATGACACAGAATAGAGATGAAACAGTACAAAAATGTTCATATCACGATTATAGTGACCAAAATGATCTCTGAATTTTAACAGCATTAGCTACGTTTACATGGACACAATCAGAATGAAATAAATACAATTGATGAATCCGAACAAGGTGTTTACATGAATGATAAATAAAGTAATCAGGTTGATGTGCGCGTTTATGTGTCACAAGTTTCAAATCGGATTTGATGTTTTGACATGCGCACACTGCACAAATATACAGAGTTTCCGGCTGTTCGTGCATAAATATTCTCCTCTATTGGTTATTTATTTGTTTTAAACAGCAGACATAATATTAATTTGTCTCTGGTCATAATTTAGAGCAGATTAACCGTTTTGCCGTGCTGCTTATTGATCACGCAGGAAAAATGCCCCTCACCACGGCCAAAACCAGACATCTTTGGATAAGAATCCAAAACAAGGACTGGTGGGACGTTGTCCTGCTTCACTTCACAGAGACGCGAGTGAAATTAGGATTTTAGAATGACGGGAAACTTATTAATATGACACTTTATTCAACAGGAAGAACAGCTCGTTCCACGCGTCATACGTCATTACGCTATTTAACGTCATTGCACAGTCCTTTCAGTTTCGGTTTTCAATCCGGTTCTCTCGATCGGATTACAAAAGGGATAAACCGCCCATTTCAATCCGATCTAAATTTCATCCGGATCAAGCTAAATCAGATCGATTAAGGTGTTTACATGAAGGTTTTTTAGTCCGATTGAGCCATCAATTAAATTACAAGTGTCCATGTAAACGCAGCTATTGATAAAATGTTCTGGAATGTTCAAAAAGTACTCACATATACTGAAATCACTTCACAGAGTTATATGTCGAAACCAACAAAAATAAGCAGCATTATGCACTTTTTGTAACATAAAATGATGGCCAGATTTTAAATAAACAAATTAATTAACCGACTTAATTCATTTGGACTTATTTTACGATCTCTTTATTGAAGTTTTGAAGCATCAGAGTTTGGGTTAATAGACTTCTAATAAAGTTACTTCTGTGAAATCTTTCAGACTTTGAAGTGCAGTTTTACTGTGCTTTATCAAGACTGACATCAATGTCATTCTGGCAAAAAAAATAATACAAAATTTAAGGACTTAAAGAAAATCAGTCAATCAGAAGAAAATATAAGGGAACATAAATAAAACAATACGAATACTTGCCTCAAAGCTGAAGGTGTAGTCAGACTTTCAGACGGTTCTTCACTCTGGTTCTCTTCAAGTTGTTGGATAAGTTTGATAAATTTAACTTGCTTCTTAAAAGACTTCTCAAAAAGTTGTGCTATCATGTGATCCGTGAGACCAGCACTGACAGTTTCCCCATCAACTTCAAAATCTAAGAGTCAAAGAGACATTTGCTAAGTTTCAAAAAACTTACAATGAATGAAATGTATATGACTTATAGATAGGGCAGAATCAGGTAACGTTAATCACACTATTTTAAACACGGGGAAAGATTGATGGGCAGAACACAAAGAACACACGTCACAAGTTTGTCTGGACTTTTGCAAGATATCTACTTTTTGAACATGCACAAGACGGACGTTATTTGTATATCAGAGTTGGGTTTGGGCTGAAAACATGAAATGCACAGAGTTTAATAGGTATGAAACCGTATGTGTAACGAATGTCAAACGTTAAATTAACGCCTGGTTCAGATTACACGATAACATTTAACAGATCAGTTTGACGCAGGGTGTCGTGGGGATTCATAAACCACAACGGGCGTCGGGACGCAAGATTCAATAGTTTCATCTCGTATAGTGTGTCATAACTGCCCACTGCTCCGGGTGTGTGTTCACAGTGTGTGTGTGTTCACCGCTCTGTGTGTGTGCGCGCACTTCGGATGGGTTAAATGCAGAGCACGAATTCTGAGCATGGGTCACCATACTTGGCTGAATGTCACGTCACTTTCATAATAGGCGACAAACAATGTCGCGAGTGCGATGCTTCACGACATCACGACTAGCATGTTTAATTTTTAACGGTCATCCACGACGGTTCTGTCAAGAGTGAGTGAGTATGTGAGCGAACAACAGTGAGTGTGTGTGTGTGTGTGTGTGCGCGAGTGAGTGAGCGACAGTGTGTGTGGGCGAGACACCGTGACTATCATAACTGACACAAAAATCTTGTAAATTAATCTGAACCAGGCATAACTTAATTTACCAGAATTGCAGCACACAAACTAAATCACTTTATACTATAAGCGGACGGTTAATAGCACTGGATTCGTACATAAGCTAAATAAACTTGCTAATGCCATGCTTAAATAGCTGTAACATTTTATACATTTTTGATTGGATTAAATATAAAACTCACCTTTGAATTTTCTCTTTTCTTCCTCTGAGAATTCGAGTCCGGCCTCTGTTAATTTTAAAAGGAGTTCTTCTGACGACATCGACGACAAAGCCATGGTCGTCTGCTTCCCGCTCTCCGTTCTGTTTGAAAATTCTTTGGCCAATCAATGTCGTGTTGCTATGCCTATGACATATTGTGTATTGTAACGTAATATTTAAGTAATTAACTGCTTTAAAAATGTCAAAACGTGTACACAAATGGATAACAGCATTGCATGCTGTCGTATATGCTAAATTTACGTTTCTAATTTCGCTTTGAGTAGTTGAAACATTTAAATTGTTTGTCACATGTACTAATTATATAAAAACTATAAACACAAATAATCAAAACTCACCTTTACATTTCGTCTACAAACTATTTGATCATTTAAATCCAGCTTCTTAATATTTTTGAGCTTTTAAGTCGAAAAAGACAGAAGCAAAATGCCTGGACGTGTGTTTCAGAAGTGCTTCTTCCCGCTCTCCGTAATGACAGAAAATTCCGTAACGGCTGCAGCAGCGATGCCGAATTCGACCAATCAGTGTCTTGTTGCTATGCAAATTATTTAACACAGCAACCAATCGTGCATGAAACAGTAATTTGGTTGGATTGCAAAGGAAAGCAAAAGACAAATTGCGTGGATACCAATGATAAATGTATTTAATCATGATTGTCTATTAAAATATTTATTAAAAAAACTGCATGTATTTTGTTTTATAAATATCACAAAACCTGTTTCCTAGTGGTTTTCACATGTTTTTAGCACTATTTTCAGAACTGTTATGATAATGTACATTTAAGACAGTTGTATAAACTCATTTAAATATTTTAATCTGTAAATTATTCATATCTTTACGATTTAATCATTTTCGTTCACAGAGATTGTATGCTATTTGCAAATGTAATAATAAGGGAGCTGTCTATCAAGGTTGACAGGTATTCAATGTACCCTTGATGTGAGAACAATTTTGTACCTTCATTTCAGATGTACCTTAAAAGGTACCAAACAGTTTCATCAGAGGTCTTTCCTGTACCATTTAGGGTACAATTATTAAAAAGGTACAAAACCGTCCTTCGAGGAACATTATTTGTACCACCATGTACCTTTTTTTCTGAGAGTGTAGGTCGGGTAAATGTTTTTTTTTTTTTTTTTGGATCTAGGGCTTTAATCTAATTTTAATCTAGTCACTGTACCAGTGTGTGTGTGTGTGTGTGTGTGTGTGTGTGTGTGTGTGTGTGTGTGTGTGTGTGTGTGTGTGTGTGTGTGTGTGGCTCCCCATCACACTACTTCTGAGAGAAAGAGAGAGAGAGAGCGCGTGCGGATCCGGTGCACGGGATATCCGAGCACACCGGCGATCAGACCGAGCAAACAAATCTGGCCTCAGACACATTTTTATTGTGATCCGAGTGATATCCCGCCTGAAGGAGCCGCGCACTGACCGGTGTCACCGAGTCCCTTTCTTCTCATCGCGCACCTGACTCAAGTATGCCAGAGAAAAGAGACAGCTCTCAGTCCATCCGGGATTATTCATACATCGCATGAGAAGCATATTAAGCATCGCCGATCTGTGCTATAATCATTCATCCTCAGGAGTGGATGTGCAGGTAAGGACGCAGTGAATCGCGTTGAGATCCGTGCTGGAGAACAGTGATTCCCGGTCGCTGGTATAATGTCCGTCGGTTCCTGGACGGTGCATGCAGCGAACACCGGCCTGTGCTGGACACACACTGCAGTCATTTCTGGGCCGTGTCTTGAGCGATATTGTGCTTGATGTATATGTCAACCGCTGGTTTTCCATTTAAGAAAGCCAGGCCTGGTATTTCATATCCGCTCGCTGCTGCATTTTCCAACACACTGACATTGGACCACATTGAGGAAAGTTGCTTGTAAACCCAATAAGTGTCAATGTAAAGTGTCAGGCCTGAATGAAAGAAAACATTTAATAGGTGGCATGAACATTAGAGATGTAAGCCGACGAGAATAAGCAGCGCTGGGTGTAAACGGTGATGGGAATAGTGGTCAACAATGCGGTGAATGCATTGAAGAAATCCATCATCCGTGCATTCAAGCTGCACCCAGAGCTCCAGTCATGTGTCAGAGATGAGCAGCAGTGGACTTTTTGTCTAAAACATGAACCTGCCATCCATGCCATCCTGGTTAGTTGTAACAAGAGGCAGGACATATGAGTCATAAGGTTAAATGCAATCAGTAGGTTATATGTGCTGGTGTGTCTGCATTGCTCCTGTTGTATTGTCTCCTGAAATCTATGCACAAGCTTACTGAGTATAGTATTTAGACTGCAAAGGAGGCACAGAAGCTGCACCTAAAGTGACATATATGGCACAAAAATGTTTGTTTATACAGATTGTTTACTTCTGCAAAAACAGCAGGTGGAATAAATGCATTACACATGAGTTTTAATAGCAAACAATAATGTTATGAAATTGATATTTTATGATTATGGCAAAAATAGTAATGAAAATATAAAATTCTAAATATAAATATGATCAACATATTTAAAAAAAAAATGTAAAAAGAACAACATTTTGAACAGATAAAAAAAAATATTTATGCTTGTTATACTACCACCTTTTAAAATATCCTTTGAGCCATCTTTAACTAGACTGTTTAAGGAAACTTTATTTTCCACATCTTAATTATGTATAAAACCATATTCATGTGATATATGTGTCATTTTATTCATTGAAAACACTGCTGCATATGTTGGTGTAGTCTGAAATAGTTATATACTGTATATGTGCTATACATTTCTTAATACACAACCTGCTTACACTCCAAAACAACTAATTTTTTCTTTGCAACAGGCACTAGTTTTTCTAATTGTGCATTCAGTTGATTTGATGCAAATGCATATTTTTTAAAATGAGATGTTTTTTTTGCACATAGTAATCTACTCTTTGTTCAGTCTTTCACAGTGATGAGATTGAAGGCTTGCTTTACTAACAAAGGGTTTCAGAACAAGTGTCAGTGTCCCAGTGTGATGTCATATCACTGATGCGGTCCGTATAGTCTTGACATTCACTATTGCTCCTATTAGTTGGTTGTCTTTTAAAGTAAATTGGTGAAATAAAAATCTAATCATATTGGGTTTCTGAAACCCAATATACACAGATCTGTTTGTAAGTGCACATGTTTCATGTGTTGTCCAGTTCTGCTGATGCCAATGATCCCCAAGCAGATTTTCAGTGGAATAAATTCATTATTATGTCTATATCTGCTTAATTCAATCAAGAAATGAAGTATGGTGGTAGCAAGCATAGACAGAGAGAGAGAGAGAGAGAGAGAGAGTCCTCTGCCCGGAGACTGGTGGCCTTCAGGTTAATGTAGCATGGCATGATCTCCCTCAGGTCCTCCTCGATCCTTTGAGGACTGGATCACTGTTTTATTCCCCTGAAAGCAACATATACATTCTGAGAAGAAGCTCCAGCTCCTGATCTATCTGAGTTTAAATGTAGAATGTCCTTTTTAAAGGGCAGCTGTTGTTTTTGTTGAGGCAGATCTACTGTCAGATTGTCATCCAGGCCGTCTTGAGAAGATTGAAACTGATTTAGGATCATGATGTCATTATCCTAATGCTTATTTCTTGACCTTGAGGAAACAGGGTGGATGGTACCTGCTGCTTTGATAATTTAAAAAGAGCTAAATAATTAATACAAGCTGGCCCAGACCAAATCATATTGTCTCCTCTCCATCAGTAAGCTGGTGTGTGGTGGGTGTTCTGGCGCACTATGGCTGCTGTCACCTCATCCAGGTGGATGCTGCACACTGGAGGTGGATGAGGAGATACCCCCTGACAATGTAAGCGCTTTGAGTGCCTAGAAAAGCGCTATATAAATTTAAGGAATTATTATTATTATTATTATTATTATTATTATTATTATTATTATTATTATTATTATGATATTTTCTGGGCCAAAAATCTGTGGAATTCTGAGAAATGCATTTTGTGGTATGGTAAAATATGTTCAAGTGAGCTGAAAGAACTACACTCTTATTGCTGAATAGCTGAAAACTCAATTAAATTATTTCAAATATTTCATAAATACACAAACAAGCAGTGGGACATGTCCAGAACATGATGTGTTCCATTCTGTGAAGAAAATTCTTATGCACTGAAAAAATATATATATTGGATCAAAAAAAAAAACTCTAATTTGTTATACCCAAATTTGTTTGTTTTTCACAAATCCTATTTATAGTTACATTCTGACCTTAAATTTATATACCGTAAGACAAAACAAAACAAAAATCATACAAGTAGTAAAACATTATTTATTAAAAAGACATAATATGTTTTATTTAGATACAAGTAAACCTTAAAGGGTTAGTTCACCGAAAAATGAAAATTATGTAATTAATGACTCACCCTCATGTCGTTCCAAACCCGTGAGACCTCAGTTCATCTTCTGAACTCAGTTTAAGATATTTTAGATTTAGTCTGAGAGCTCTCAGTCCCTCCATTGAAGCTGTGTGTACGGTATACTGTCCATGTCCAGAAAGGTAAGAAGAACATCATCAAAGTAGTCCGTTTTCGGTGAACTAACCCTTTAATATTGGTCAGTATGATAATTTGGCTTTTTAAAACATAAATTCACCATTAACTAAAGTTAAATTAGCTCTAATATGAAATTAGGATTTCATTTATATAAAACTAAGGACATTTGTGTTTAATTTTAATATTTCTTGTGATGTTTTTTGAAAATGTGCATATTATTTTATGTTATGTACTACACTGTAAAAAGTGTCATCTTAAATAATTCTACCTTATTTTACATATAAAAAATCTAGGTATTAAGGGGGAAGCAGTTATAATATTTGAATAAAACCAGTAAATTTAGATCTAATAATTTTAAGGTTATGTTTAAAACCAAATCCAGAAAAAGAATACAACTCTGCAGTAAGTAAGGCTAGTATATATTCTGCACATGAATACTCTGGTGTCAGGAGAACGAGAACATTACAGGTTTGTTTCAGCTGCTTACACACAAAATCTTGTCACACAGTTTCTGAAAACACCAGAGCCACACACCAAATCTGCAAAACCATACACTAATCTCAGCCTTTGACTCTGCTTTTGACACTTTTTGCAAAACACAACACACAGTTCTATGTAACACAGAAATATCTAACAGGAATTAATATTATGGCAAAGGTGTTTTGCAAATGTTTGCTTTTGAGATGTGTCTGTGATATTTGGATTGCAGTGCTTCATTTTGCAAGAGTTGTGAGGCATTTTGTATTTTGTGTGTGCAATGTTTTAAAAAAGGCAAAGTTTTGAAAAATGTAAGCAGTAAACATAATAATCTTACATTTTTTCTATGTTGAAAAATATATTTACTTCTGTAGTCAAACTGAACAAAACCATGATCTTTCATTAGACCAATATAAAAATGCACTTTAAATAACTGACCCAGTCGTTTGATCTTATTTCAGTGTGTGAATCAAGGTCAGCTGGTGAATAGTGTGCTTTTGAGTCCCTCAGTGTCCCCGCATCACTTCTCGGTGAAACTGTGTATCTCTCAGGAGGAGGATGAGCAGAGTTTACGTGTGTCGGCTCTGTAAGAGAGGCAGAGATTTATCGACGGGCCGCTACTGTGAGGAAGATTCAGAGAACAGCCAAAGCCGTGTATTAATGAGCAATACTCTGCAAGGAACAGCAGTAGAATAAGGCTTCAACTCCTTGATTTACCCACCTTCAAAAAGCACACACATTTACTCGCTAATATTCACAGCCCACAACCAGAACGACTGATATTGCCTTAAACCTCAGAAGATGTGTTTTTGAGATGGCTTGTGAGGAGTGTAGTTAATAGTGAACGTGTGAACGCCTGAAGTGCTCCTCTCACAGCTGTGTTTGTTTGTCAGAGAGAAACACATATCAGTCAGATGCTGCGGTCAGACGCCTGTCATGTACAAGAGAGCCTTAACACGAGCTCAAAACAATACTACTGCTATCAGAGAAGTGGGCAGGGAAACCCTGGGTACATTATACTGACGCCCAATGTCATCCGATACCCAGGGTGTGTAAGAGATACATTGCAATTTTGCTAAATTTGCGTGTGGATTTCCTATTATTGTTTGTGTATTATTAATATATGAACCCTTATGAAAAAGAAGTGTGCTTAATTGTGTTGAAAGTGTGCACTTTAAGTGTATGTCAAATAAACAAGTATTTTTATTATATATTATGAAATAATACTTTTTTAAAGATGTTTTTCTGATATGTTGGCTGACATACTAAAACACCTGTGAACTAGGCTATTTGATTTTAATTTTAATTGTTGTTATTCATTATTACATCACAAGTTCATGTATTTTAAGTGTACTACATGGCAACATTATAAAAAGATTGTGTAATTACAAATGTATTTAAATACATAGAAGTTTTGGTAGCACTTTATTTTACAGTCCTGTTACGCATGTACATACTTTGTACTTTTCATAGTAATTACAATAATTAGGTAATAACCTGGTACTAACCCCATGTAGATTACATATATTACCAGTACTTTCTTAGGTACACTGTAATTACACTGTAAGTGCATGTACTGTGAAATAAAGTGCATCCTAAGTTTTATTATTAAAGTATATTTTTTAGTTAAATAAAGTTTATATATACCATAAATAATTACAAAATTACTAGTGCTGTCAAATTATTAATCACAATGAATCGCATCCAAATACAGCATATATTTTGAAAATATTAACATGCGTATACATTTATATATTTATATTCTTATATTTTACATTATGTATAAATAAATGTAATATATAATCACAATATATTTTTCTTAAATATATACATGCATGTGTGTGTCTTTATATATACACCTAATAAATATACACAGCACATATATATTATGTAAACAAAAACTTTTATTTTAGATGCGATTAATCACGATTAATCATTTGACAGCACTAAAAATGTAATTTAAAGATGTACTTAGGACTTACTTAATTGGTTAAAAAGCACTCTTAATTTCAACTAATTGCATTTGGTAATTTAACACATATTAATTTCATTGTAAACAACATTCGTTCAAGTGTCAGTAAACATTAAATTCAGTGTGGACCTATAAGTATATTCCATTACTCCTGCAGAAAAAGTACTCTTTTCAAAAGTGTGTTTATTTTTTTACAACAAAAAAATATTGAATATTAAACGTCCTGTGTAGTGCTGGGCAAGCGATTAATCGTGATTAATCTCATCCAAAATGTAAGTTTTTGTGTACATAATATATGTGTGTGTAATTTGTCTATTTAATATATATATATAAATACACACACATGCATGTATATATTTAAGAAAAATATGTTGTTAATATATTAAAAATAATATATATATAATATAAAATATATGAATATAAATATATATGTAAATATTTTCTAAATATATACTGTATGTGTGTGTCTTTATATATATATATATATATATATATATATATATATATATATATATATATATATATATATATACATATAATAAATATAAACAAAAACTTTTATTTAAGATGTGATTAATCGCGATTAATTGTTACACAGCACTAATTCTATGACATAAAAACGTTTGTCTTTTAATTTGATGTATTTTAGCTTTGAGATTTAAAAAGGTTATAGTTCACCAAATAAGTATTTATCAGAAATAATAATTTAAATAACATTCTTTTTCTTTTGGAAAATGAACACCAATTAGTAATTGTAAGTAGACAAACACAATTGTTCAGTCATTTATCATTATCATTTATCATTAATATAATCCTCTCTCAGCCATTAAATGATTGTGAAGGAATTGGCTGGATTTCTGTATTTTAAAAATGTGTTCATTGCTTTCATCCATGGCAAAACCTGTGAAGTGAGGTTCTGATATGAATTAAAGGCTATTGGCTAAAAAGATTGAGCCAATTAATATGTCCCATTTACATGATATGACATAAACACTATTAGCTATTTAAAAAAATGTTTTTTTTTAAAGGCCCTGCCCCAACTTTCTGTTTCATTACGAAATGTGTCAACATTATGTTTATCGAAAAATTGGAAACTGTTGTTTATGGACTGCTGGAACTACTCTTGTGCCATAATATGGACATGCAGGTATTGCTGCAGAAGTTGTATGTTACAGACAGGGTTTCTCTCTGATATTCTTGATTCTCCACAATCCCACACTTAATCAAATTAAGCGAATACAGGAAGAGATTGTGGAACACCAACTAAGACGAATTGAACAAGCTCCCTGATTTCTCACCAGAGATCACTTATGAGCTTGTGTTGAACAGCTCATAGACTTTGTGGGTGTATTTTCTCAAAAGTGGGAGTGATATTTCTAGGTCAGGTTTGCATTTTAATATTATTTGGTTGGGATCAGTTTAGCAGGATACACATCTCACTGAAATTAATTACATATGTTGGCTAATAGATTTTTTTAGCTAATTTGTTGAAATTTGTTATTATGGTCACATAGATTTAAGGTTTAATAAAATTCTAGACTCATTGACTTTCCAGTGTTGGGACTGCAGGCTAATTCACAAAGAACTTGTTTAATGAGATAAGAAAACGTCTATGACTCTCACACGTTCCTTTGAAACTATCTTAGCTTTCTAACTCTGTCTCTTTGGTGATAGTGATACTATATTTCTGTGCCCTCTTTTCCTGTTTGCTTTTTGATATAGAGTGTTTGATTTCATTTAGATTTTTACAGTTTGTTCTAAAAATGATTTTGCAAGCTCTCTACAGTCTATTTTGGATATTTGTGGGTTATTAATATATTGATCAATCAAATGAAATTACAAAAGAATGTGCCAAGTGCATTGTGATTGGGAATTTTACTCCGTGCAAAACGGAAAGTGTCAGTGTGCCCTTAAAGAGACGAATTCCTTTTTTCATAAAATACATGGCCCACATACCTCCCCATTACATCTCATGATTTGTGAATAATCTGAGAAAATAGGCCAACCGTGAAACATCTGAAACACATTCATATTTATTTATATTGTCTATTTAAACATCATGAGGATTTAAAGAAAAAAGTCAAACTTGTACATCTGTGTTTATGTGTGTGTGTACACATACATACATGCAAATACGCACAAACACACACACACACACACACACACACACACACACACACACACACACACAAACAATCACACACACGCGCGCGCACACACACGCGCGCACACAATCACACACACACGTAAACAGTATAATGCAAATGAAGAGCCAAACAGGAAATCATCATATAATATATAAATATATTATATGTTAAGATTTTTATCTTCATATTCAGATTTATAAAAAATATATTCTGATTTACTTCCATATGTTTAAAATTTACATTGAAATACTAATATTTTATTTATTTAGATTTCCTGTTTGGCACTTCATAAATGCAAAAATATATAGAAATTTGATTGTTCAAGAGAAATATGAAAATGTATATAATGCAATTATATATTCTAATTAAGGATAAGAATGACATAAATCAAATATATGTACAAGTGAAATATGAATATGTTTAATGCAGATATATGTTTGAAATAAAAATGAATGCCATAAATCTGACATACAAAACATAAATTCAGCGTATCTCTTGATAGTTGGAATATTTCTCAGGATGTCCAAAACCATGGTGTTTGTGTGTGTGTGTGTGTGTGTGTGTGTGTGTGTGTGTGTGTGTGTGTGTGTGGGTGGGTGTGGGTGTGTGTGCATGTGTGTGTGTGTGTGTGTGTTATTATGGGGGGATGGTGCTGGTGAGATTTTGGGTTCATGTGTACTGGGGGAGGGGAACGCTCTGCATTTGTGTGCTGCATACTCTCAGTACAATAATGACTGAAATCTCAATGAATGTGTGAGGAGAAAGAGCAGATCACACCTGTCAAAGACTCTCGGTGTTTGTTATAACCATGAGAACAGTGACTGTATGGATGGGAATTCGTGGAGCAGCTCATATGACACACAGCAGCACACAATGATGGTCTGGTTGTTCACAGTGGAAAGGCTTCTGGAAGGGGGAAGGGGTGAAGGATTAGCCTCCTAAATCTATTAGAAATTCATTCATACTAAATTCACTTCTCAAGACGCTGGAGAAAATAAGAGGGGGTGCTCTCTCTTACATTGGTAGGTGAATTGACCCAGTTGTTCTGTATTCCTGTAAAAAGGTCACTTGACGTCACCCTCTCATGAAGCTACTGTACATCAGCTTGAGGGGAAATGGGACAGTTATTTGTTTTGGTTTCACAGGAACATCTGACTCATAAAACAAATCGTTCCCATCCTGGATGCTGAATAGCCAGTGTAGCGTTTCTGAGCTACTTTAGATAACATAATAGGCTAATAACTGTTCATCTAGCTTGCTCTGCACATATAGGCCTTACAGTAGCTTACAGGAGCCATGGCTGTGTTCCAATCACTTCAGGTGCCTTGCAAAGTAGACATCACAGGATATTAAGCCATTAGATGTAGACAGCATCTGGGCTTAGTCTCAAAGACACTAAAAAGGCAAGTGTACAGTATATCATCACAGAAAGTGAAAATGGAAAATATAACCATTAGTCATTGCACACCAATGACACCAATGGCTACTAGACATTAGATGTTTTTGTGCGTGATTGTTGATTGCACTAGATGTGACAATCAATCATATTAGAGAGAAACCCTGTCTGTAACATACAAACCACTCTGTGTAGCTTTATGTGCGCAATGTTACTTTAAAGAGTCAATAAAATGAATCCACATGAATTGAGTGGTAAAATCCAAACTTTGTGAAGGGACACGGGTGCTTTATGTGATTAACAGATTTCATTTAGCCTTGCATTCACATATTGTTATTCACATTTATTGCACAGCTCTATTCATATGGGTTAGCTTTATGTAAGACTTGGTGGAACAAAAATCTCTCAGATTTGAAACTGATCTTCATTTGTGTTTAAAAGATTTAAAAAAAAAAGCCTCTACCTACATTTTGTTTAACTCCAAAGATGCACCTATACACACAATTCACAGCAGTTTCCAGATTAAATAGAGGCAGTAAAACTTCTTCAAAAACAACTTTCTAAGTTAGCTTTTGTAAAAAAAATATTGTAAAATATTTGTAAGCTAATACATTTTGATGTTTGCATTATACAATCAGCTCCATATATCAGATGTTTCTGACAGTAAGCTTGCTTGGTAGCACACCTGGTGCAGCACTGATAGCATAGGTACAAGTCCTGTGAAGCACGAATCACGAGTAAGCTTCAAAAATAAAGGTCAAACAATTGTAGAAATAAGCTGAAATGGCATGGTTGCAAGCGTCACATTTGACTTTGTTAACATAATCGGTTCATTTTAGGGAAGGGTTTAATGTAGTTGACATTTTCAGCACTACTCACCATACTTTTCATCACCAACATAACAAACCATTGCCAGATTTCACTAATTCACTGTTTTTAGTGCTACTCTCTCCACATTTCACTTTGAAAGTCTGACATATGCAAAAGAAATGTAATATTAGCCGAAATGTTGTCAAACATATTTTTTCCCCAATGAACCTTTGTTGAAAAGTCTTATGGGTTTGGAATGACATGATGGTGATCAAATGGTGACATGTTAATTTTTGAGTAAGTCTGTGTTTGTGTGCCTTTTTTTATAGTGATTTGGATTATATTAGGTATGTGTTTGGGGGGTACTGTGGAAACTGACTTTTACTGCACTGTATTTAGGGCTGCTTGAGGAAGCAGGTGCGATGGCCAATGCCTCAACAGACCTGGACAATGCTGACGCCCAGAGACAGCTCAACAACAACAACAGGCCTGCAAGCACAGGATTCTGGGAAACAGAGACCACCAGTGCCAAACTATTTGAGTCCTCTCGCATTAAAGCACTAGCAGGTGAGTAGAGGATCTGCTGATGTGTGAGTCTATATTTTGAGCATATGTATTCAATAACTTTAAGTTTGAGGTCAAGTCGTTTTAGTATTTTTGTTAAAGAAATTAACATATCTATTCAGCAACAATGGACTAAACCGCTCAGAAATTACATTTATTTTACAAAAGCTGTTCTTTGTATTGATCAGGGAAGCCTGAAAGAATATATCTTGGTTTCCACAAAAATATTAATCAGATAAAATTGCTTTCATCTCTGACAATAAAAAGAAGGACCATGTGACACTGAAAATTAATGATGCTGAAATTCAGCTTTGGATCACAGGAATAAATTACGTTTAAAAATATATTACAATAGAAAACACTTATTTTAAATTGTAAAAAATCTATAAATATTTTTACCATATTTTTGATTTGAATGCGTTCTCTGTGAGCATAAGAGATACAAAAATGTTAGAAAACGGACCCCAAACTTGAACGGTAGTGTATATAATAATAGTAAAATATTCTTCCACCGTATTCTTGTTATGGTTAATAAATAATTAATGGTTAACATAAAAATTCTGTAACACTTTGTCACAAATAAATCACTAAAATTAAAAACAAGCGTTTAATGGATTTAGGCAAATCAACATTATAATGTACAGCATGCAAAATAAATATTAATTCTGAGATTTGCTAAAGATTACATTTAACAGCATTATTAAGCTGGTGTTTTTTTTTTATTAACATTAAACAAGACCATGACAGATAATCTAAATGTAAAAGCATATGATAAATTAGCATATACTGTTAAATATATAATATTGACTGGTAAGTAAAGAATATATGTGATAACCGATATTGTACCGATATTGTGTGTCCTTTATTTGCCTCTCTCATTTTACCAGATGAGAGGGACGCAGTCCAGGAGAAAACCTTTACTAAGTGGGTAAACTCTCACTTGTCCCGTGTGTCCTGCCGTATCTCTGACCTGTATAATGACCTGAGAGATGGATACATGCTCATCAGACTGCTGGAGGTGCTGTCAGGAGAGCTGCTGGTAAGCGCTCGTCTCCTCAGAAAACACCAGCTGAACAACCTTTTTCCATCCAAAGCTTTTACATTCATGCATTTGCCAGATGCTTCTTACCAAAGCATTTTTATTGCCTTCCAAAGCTGAAACCAAACCTATTTTATTTTATTTTATTTTGTTAAAATATTTTTGCCAGACAGAACTACAGTGCATCATTAATTATTAGCGTTGCTTGCTAGTATCACTTGTACTTTCGCTGTTCTATTTTGGTTGAGCCCAATTCAAATGAATGATAGTGTACTCTATGAGGAGAGGTTTGCTCTCCCTTTTCTATAGGAATTTGGTTAATATTTTTGGCTGCTTGACCACTAAACAACCATCCGGATACCAAGCAACACACAGCAGCATCTTAAAAATATTCAACATTATGTTGACACTCCATAAATAAAAAAATGCACTAAGATTTGATTCAGCCCAGTGTTATTTTAATATTGTTTACTATTATTTATGATTATTGTTATTATTTTTAATTGGCTTTTAAATGTTTTAATATAAGAGATTTCATGTAGTTTTCATGGCAAAATATCTTGATTATGTTTAAGTTTTTCATTAAATATTTCTATTGTATTTTATTTCAGCTTTTATTCATTTAACAGAAATGTTTACTTGTAATAGTTTTAGTTTTAAGCATTGATTCAGCTTCCATGCTCTACTTTATTAATTGTCTTTCAAAGGTTGAATGAAGTTTGAATGAGGTTTCGAGCCCACGTGTTTTAATATGTTTTTGTTTCAAGCCTCGGCCCACGAGAGGCAGGATGAGGATTCACTGTCTGGAGAACGTGGATAAGGCTCTTCAGTTCCTCAAAGAACAGAGGGTTCATTTAGAAAATGTTGGTTCTCATGATATCGTTGATGGGAACCACCGCCTCACTCTCGGCCTCATCTGGACCATCATCCTCCGCTTCCAGGTGAGAGTTGCTTGGACTTCTTCAGACTGCTTTGGCACTTTGTGAGGGCCTCGTCTGACGTTAAGAGAAAGCTGTGTGTGCTGATCTCTATGCTATCATTGACTAGCAATGGATGTATGTGATCTGAGGCAGTCTGATCTGTAAAGAAGTGGCCAGGTTTGGACCCTGTGGGGGTGTTTGATCCCTGTCTGCTCTTTATGGTCCCTGCTGAGTGTGAGATCACTGTCTGTGTGGTGCCTGTGTGTCTCTATGGCCGATTGTCCATACCTACATTACATTCTGTAGGCTCTCAAATGCTCTGTCCTAAATGGCTCACTGCATGTGTACATACAAAGACCACAATATGCATATGACTGTAAAGTCCACAGGGTGACCGATTTCTCGTTTTTAATTTCTGTAGGTTGCTCGCAAGTCCCTACTTCATTTGTATGGTTCACTTTTATGTTTTCTGCAGCCCTTTGTCCAAGTGTTGTCATTGTGAAGAAGAACAGCTTGGGAAGTGTGCTAAAGCTCTATTTTTGTGGTTTGAAATAGCATTTTGATAATGAATTTTATAAACAAATAAACATTTTTTGTTGAACTATTCATTTACTCTGCCAAGTTTTCATCTGACTTCAATTTAGGACAACTCTGTGAAAGAGTGCCCTTACTTGTATCAAATGTTTACTTCAAGTGTTAAAAAAATATATTTTTAAAACTTTACTTGCCAAAAATGTAATGTTAATTAAATAAAAAAGCCACTTAAGTGCACTTAAAGAGAGAACACTTTCACAATCCTTGACACACTTAAGTGCACTTTTAAAAAAAAGTACATTTGAAATCATCTTTTAATCATCTTTTGTAATGCTTTAAAGTACACTTTTTTCATTTTTAAATAACCTACTAAACTACATGTAAAGTACTTGATTATAATTGTAAGTGAGGTGTTATTTAATTTTACATTAGAATAATAATATTATACTGTATATACAATATAAGAATATATGATTATTAATAAAAAAATAATAATGCATTTTATTTATATTGAACTTTTAAACTAAAAGCTATACAAAATTCAAAGCAAAAAACAATAAAGTAATAAGTAATTAAAATATAAATACACTCAGTGACAAGACAGAGTTAAAAAGATGAGCCTTTTCTTAAAACAGTTATCAAATATATATCTTGTATATGTACTATATTAATATATGTTCTATGTTTTATATATATATATGTATATAATATTACTTCTTAATATTCTTTTTTAGATAAGTACTGTGCTAAAGTGTACTTCTTTTACACACGGGCTGTAAATGTGGCTATTTAAGAAACCATGAAGACAACAAAAGTGTGTTACGTGTTAAATGTAAGTCATTTTTTTGTTTGTTTATTCTATCTAACCTTCATTTTTTAATAAAATGAATGGTGTCGTGTGGGATGGTGATGAGTACTTTTTACAAGTATGATACTCTCTCGAGGGAAGCCAGGTCTTATTTTCTCGCTCTGTTCATGTAACTAGAAAGCGCAGAGCAGCTCCTGGTGTGTATTGCCTGTCATCTCTTGGCTCCGTCAGTAAAGCAGTGGCAGGTTACCCAGAATGCCGTCTGACTGCAGCCCAGTAAGCTGATGCTGTGGTGATTGTGGACGCTGTGTCACTCGATCCACGAGCGTGCCGTAGAGATCACAGGGTGGGGCTGTCTTTCACCTCTCGTCCTCTCGTGATTCTTCCTCTTCCCCTCTCTCTCTCTCTCATTCATTCTCCCGCCTCCATATTCCTCTTTATATCCTGTCTCCATATATGCCGGAATATCTCTCCACTCCCCTATTTATCTTCCCATCTCTGTTGGAGTTCACTCTGCCCAGTCAGCAGGTAAGGCCAAGCACTGCAGCATCCGAAGAGAGAGAGACAGAGAGAGAGAGACAGAGAGAGAGAGAGAGAGAGAGAGAGAGAGAGAGAGAGAGGGAGAAAGCAGCGAGGCAAAACAAACATGCAAGCTTCAGAATCACGTGGACCAGAAACGTTACAGATGCAGAACTATACATCACAACTGTACAGTGGCTTTCTCTTGTTATGTGTCATTCATTATAAATCTGGTTACTTTTCCTTTCTTTCCTTTGTAGAATTTTGCTACTCTTGTTTTAAGCCTTTGTCAAATCTGTGCTTAAAGCAATAAAAGCAGTCTCACTCAGCTGGATGATATAATGTATCAACGTAATTCAAGATCTATTCTGTGAGGAAAAGTCTTCCTATCTAACTTAATGTTACTTCTCAAGAAAATGTACCTTGTTTTAAGGATTTTTTTACTGGAAAACAAGACGAAAATATAGATTTTTTTGCAGTGCTATTATTTGAGGTTGAAGATATCAATCATGTATTGACTGCATGATGCGAGAAATTCAATATGACGAATGATCTTGGGACGCTGTTTGTGTGTGTGTGTGTGTGTGTTTGGTTAACATATACCACACTATAATGAGGCACGAGGAGTATGTCCTTGTGGCACTCATTATTATTTATCAAAATGATAAAATTAATGTATATATTGTCTAATGAGAGAACAGGCCAGTTAGTAAAGCACAGATAGGCTAATGCAATCACATTAAATACTCAATATTCAAAGATAATACAGTATTGCTAGACATGCCCAGCATTTTAAGCAGAATTTATAAAAGCTCACAATCATTTAATGTTCGTGGATTCAGTTTGCATTAACTTTTTATTGGTGTTTCTCGTTTCTGACAGATCCAGGTGATTAAGATTGAGACGGAGGACAACAGAGAGACACGCTCCGCTAAAGACGCTCTTCTTCTGTGGTGTCAGATGAAAACAGCAGGGTAACATCTACGTATATGTATATCCCACAACTACCTAACCATAACCAACCCAAAAGCAATCATATAATTATATATACATATAATACTGGTCAAAATAATCATTTGGAATAATTAAGGTATTCCAATGTTTTTAAAATAAGTCTTATGCTCAGCAAAGGTGCATTTATTTGTTCAAAATACAGAAAAACAGTAATATTGTAATATAATATTATAATTTGAAATAACTGTTTCTGTTTGAATATATTTTAAAATGTTATTAATTCCTGTGATGGTAAAGCTGTATTTCAACAGCTATCAGTGTCACATGATCCTTCAGAAATGTTTTTTTTTTTTTTGTTTGATGAGAAAGTTTAAAAGAACAGGACATTTGCGTTTGAAATATAAATATTATAATATAAATGTCTTACCGGTCACTTTTGATTAATTTCACGCATCGTCGCTTATTTTTATATCTTAATTTTTCCCAGACCTTTGATTGGTAGTGTATCACAGTTTACACAAAAATATTACAGCTGTTTTCAACATTCGTGATAACAATAATAGATATTTCTTGAACAGCATAGTAGAATGATTTCTGAACGATCACGTGACACTGAAGACTTCAGTAAGGATGCTGAAAATCAGCTTTGTCATCATAGCAATAAATTAACTTTAAAATACTTTTTTAAAAATATAATATTTCAAAATATTTATATTTAATATAAATCCAGCCATGGTGAGCATAAGTTTGTTTCAGAAACATTTTTTTTAAAACAATTATTCCAAAAGTTTGATAGTGTTCAGCAGTGTTTGTTTTCTTTTAGGCCTTCATAAATACACACATGATTTTCCAGTGCATCCTTCACTATGCTGTGGCGTTGAATGTGTTTTGCCCCAGGTATCCAGAGGTCAACATTCACAACTTCACCACCTGCTGGAGGGACGGCCTGGCTTTCAATGCTCTTATTCACAGGCACAGGTCAGAGGTCAGACAGACACACATCATAGGCTTCCTTCCGTTCACATCACTGATAGAGGCTGTTATGCTTGTGTGTTTCACAGGCCGGATTTAATTGAATTCCACACGCTGACCAGATCCAATGCAACACACAACCTCCAGCAAGCCTTTAACACAGCTGAACAGAGTCTCGGACTCACCAAACTACTAGACCCTGAGGGTAACCAACAGCATTTTACTCTCCCTGTATACATTCAACACGATGTGAACCTTTCAGTGCATGAATAATCACTCAAAACAATAACCATTTTCTCCCACCAAGATGTAAACACAGAAAATCCGGATGAGAAGTCCATCATCACTTATGTAGTTTCCTACTATCATTATTTCTCCAAAATGAAGGCACTTATTGTAGAAGGGAAGAGAATTGGAAAGGTAGGAAGTGTTTTTGTGCACGTTTGATAGCGTTAAATCTCAGTTAAATGAACTCGAGTGTGTTATCAGATGCATGCTTCCCCTCTCTTTTGTCTCTTTCTAGGTGCTGGACAACGCTATAGAAGCTGAGAAGATCGTTCGCCGCTACGAGGCTTTAGCGTCTGACCTGTTAGAGTGGATTGAGAGAACCATGAGCATCATTAGTAACCAGAAGTTTGCAAACTCGCTATCGGGTGTTCAGCAACAGCTTCAAGCCTTTACCACCTACTGCACCATTGAGAAGCCTATCAAGTAAGAGAAAAGAAACCAAACTGCCTAAAAATACCTAAACTATGACTCTGAATCTTCTGGTTCTTTCAACACTTTCTTACTCTACCATTTAAGGGTACTAGTCAAAGTATTGTTGGTCAAATGTGTTCCTACCCTTGTGAAAAAGAGGTGCGCTTAGTTATATTGAATGTGCTCTTGTAAACAAATGTGCTTGCAGATAATATTAATGAAATAAAGGGACCTTAATTAAAGAGAAAACACTTTCATGACATTTTCTTAGCACACTTAAAGGGATAGTTCACCCAAAAATTCTTACTTTAAAGAATTTTGGAAACCAAACAGTTGCTGGTAACCACTGACTTCCATATTTTCCCCCATATTATAGAAGTCCATGGTTACCAGCAACTGTTTGGTTTCTGAAATTCTTAAAGTATCGTCTTTTTTGACAGAATTGTAATTGTCTCTTTAAATAGACTTGTTAAGAGTGCAAGAGTGTGATTTAATAATCTTTTGATGTGCTTTAAAGTACACGGTCCCACTTTATATTAGGTGGCCTTAACTACTATGTACTTACATAAAAAAATAAGTACAATGTACTTATTGTGTCCATATTGTATTTTAAATCACTTTTGCTGCTATTGAGGTGGGATGGGATAAGGTTAGGGAGAGGGTTGGAGGTATGGGTAAGTTTAAGGGTGGGTTAAGGTGTAAAGTATGGGTCAACAGTGTAATTATAAATGTAATTACAGAAATTAAATACAGATGTAATTACAAGTAGTTTTTTTATATTAATACAATGTAAAAACATGTATGTACAGAATAAGTACATTGTACTAAATTATTAATTAAAATGTAAGTACATAGTAGTTAAGGCCACTTAATATAAAGTGGGTCCAAGTACACTTTAGTTTTTGTGTTGATACTAACATACTAAAGCCCACGTGAATATATTTAAAATGTTTATGGATTGTTTTTAACAGATTCCAGGAGAAAGGCAACCTGGAGGTGCTGCTTTTCACAATCCAAAGTAAGCTCAGAGCTAACAATCAGAAGCCATATGTGCCTCATGACGGGAAACTAATCTCAGACATCAATAAGGTGTGCACCCTTTAGTTCTTATGGTTCTTGACTGGTTACAGTGTCAAATTTTGTATTTTTTATAACTAGAACTGGGCAGATTACCTTTAAGAAAATATTTTTTTTTTTGACAGTATTGAAGTATAAATTTTATGTCATGTCATCTGAATGAAATACTAACTCTTGATGACCTAAAGAAGAAAAGTAAACTACCAGTCAAAAGTTATGGAATGTTTAATAATGTTTGTAATATTTCATAATATTTTTTTATTACGTAAAAGCCTCAATTTTGGATAAAAACAGTAATATTGTGAATGTTTGCAATATATAATAATAACTGTTTTCAATGTTTTAAAATATAATTTAATACACACTAGTATTCAAAAATTTGGAGGAAGTACAATAAAAAAAAAGAAAAAGAAATTAATACTTTTTTTTCTCAAAATGCAATAAATCCATTGCAATTCATCTAATGAACGTGATATAGTGCAGATTGTCACTGATCTGCTGCTCTGTGTATTAATTGTTGCTCCATCTAAAACTCTAGTCTAGACTGCGTGGAATGGTGTGCTATGATTGGTTGTTACTGTTCAGAATGCATGGAATGGTGCGCTGTGATTGATTGAGGGGATATATCGCATTCTGCAAAAAAGGGAGACTTGCACTGGTCACAGTTTGAAAACAAAAATGAGAAAACATGTTGGTTATGTCTGTGACCAAGGTTCCCTGAATAGGGAACAAGATGCTGCGGTGATGTCACCGTATGGGAATACCTTTCGGTGTGACGAAGGTCTGAAGCCCTATACCAACCCACCAATCTTATTGGCCAAATAGCGATTGGCACCGCCCTGCACATGCATACGCATAATATACCTGAGTGCTGCACGCTATTTCGCTCAGATTACATATGTAACCAAGATGTTCCCTTTCATAGGTCACTTCGATATTGCTCTTATGGAATGAACTCTAATTCCTAAGGGCGAAGCGAGTCCATGCGCCTCATAGGCTAAAGATATAGCCTCCACCAACAAAAAGGGACATGCATTGCTTTGTGACAGCATGGCCTCTATTTTTGTGTCCAAAAACAGACAAACAGCTGGTCGAACTCATGTCATGGAGCTGTTTGATCAGTAAGTCTTCAGTGCTCTGACAGGGCAAAGACTCAGATCTCCTAGCCCCGCCTCTGCAGGGGTTAAAGCTACAAAGACCACTTCTAGAAAGTGAGAAGGGTTCGAGGCAACCTTAGGGACATAATTTGGCCTCAGTCGCAGCAATACCTTCCTGGTATACAAAGTCCATGCCCTAGGGTGAACAGAAAGAGCCTGTAAATCCCCAACTCATGAGGGAGGATAAAGCCACAAGAAGAACTGTCTATAAAGCAGGATAATCCCATAAAGGAACTTGCATACAGCTTCCATATCTCTGGCCTTGGGTGCCAAATCATCCCTCTGCTTGCGATAGTATGTCCTGTCTGAGGGAAATCTACCACGGAGAGCCCACTAGCAGCTCCATTTAGTCCAGCCGTATTCTGGATAGCACTGGTAGAATTAGTCGAATTGGAGGAAATCATATAAACTGGTCCTGGGCCAATGGTGACCTGACGCATCCAAGCCTAGGGGCGATGGAGGGAATAGGGAGAACCACAGCAGGCAATGCGTAGATGTGCTTTGCCACTCTCACTTCTCCAAATACTCGCCATATAAGGCTCACTGTTTGGGGGCACAACCTCCATTCCCCTTGCTCCAGGCTTTGTTTGGAGAGCAAATCCACTCCAAAGTTCAAGTGCCAGGGGACATGAACCACTCGGATTGACATAAATCTATTATGAGACAAAGAAGAATATTCCTAGCCAACCTACACAGGGGGGAGAGCGTAATCTTTCTTGATGAATCAGATACGACACAACCACTATGTTGTCTGACCTGACTAGTACATGACGGCCGATCAGCAGATTCAAGAAATATTGGAGAGCTAGAAAAACTGCCAGCAATTCAAACCTGTTTATATACCAGCCACATTGTGTCGCCGTTTATACTCCGAGGGCTGGGCATCCTTGACAGACAGCTCCCCAACTGGTCAAAGAAGCGTCTGTCGTGACATTCTCTTGGGATCACAAATCCCCAGCCGAACTCCAGTTTAAAGGAATTTGGCTGAAATCCACTTTTTTATTGACATAACACAACAGGTTGAAATATTTTGGCTTTTCGTCCACCACTGAAATGGGCACATGTGAAAGCAAGCCCAGGTGGATTACACCGTCACTGCGCTACCTGCTTTGGAATGGCGCAGACATGACGTGAAAGACTGAACACGCAGGAGAGAAAGTCTAGGCTAAGCCAAAGGGAAGAACAAGGTATTGATACGCTTTGCCCTCTAAAGCGAATTTGAGGAACTCCCTATGTCTCTTGATGATTTGAATATGAAAATATGCATCCTTCAGATCGATCGTGACAAAACCAGTTGTTTGGCTGAATCTGAGACAGAATAGACTTTGCCGTTAACATCTTGATTTTGCTCGTCCTGAGTGCAAGGGGTGTACTTCTACAGCCCCTTTCCCAGCGACATCTCCCGCCACAGCACTGCAATTTCCTTGGTTTACAACCATGGGAAGATTTCCGCGGCAAGGAAGCATTGTGTTTGGTAGCACTTAGCACCAAATCTGTTGCCCGCCGCAGCTCTTTCACAGCCTCCGGTCTCATTAAGAACTGCCATAAGTGGAGTAAATTTTGCAGAGATAGACGCGACTCGACGCCTTCGAGAGGGGGGCGAGACTTCTAGTCCCCGGCCGAGTTCGGCTAGAGTGTTCATCCACCGGTGGCATTGTTGTATAACCGCAGTCCGCCATGTCAGCAATGGTGGCGAAACCCGTGGTGTTTGTGATGCGAGCTGATTATGGCTGCTTCCAGGACCTTGAAGCCTCTTGGTGGAGGTCTGTGAAGAAGGGTAGCGGCTCACGGGGCTAGGTAGGTGCACAACTAGTTAAAAAACAAGTCGTCAAATTTAGATAGGGATAGTTTATCCACCATGCTGGTAACCACATTCAGCAGCTCACTGTAGGAAGAGGAGGTGCGTTTCTCCTGTCCGCTCGTAGGGAGAGAACCTACTCTGAGTCCAAAGCTGCGGTGGGCAAATCGTTTGTAAAGCAAATCTGCTGATTTAACACGCTCGAGTGAGGGTATATACCAGCCTCATGCCTCGGCAACCGCAGAAACGTACGGCGGGGGTTAGACACGAGGGCGACTTAGAGAAAATGTATACTCCTGAGCGCAGAACTTTAGCCGCAGGCTATCACAGAGAGAACATGCAGAGAGGCTGCTTAACATACCTCTCATGAGTGTCCCCCCATGATAAACCTGTGAAACGGCTCTTACCTTTGGTTGACTCATCGCGTCCACAAAGACGAGTTAACACTGGTGAAAAAAACACTTGAAGAAAAACTGCAGAGAATGTGAGATTGTTTCCTAGGGCACAGATGATCGATGAAATCACAGCACTGAGGTATAAGCGTACGCATGGGTAGGGCGGTGCTAAGCGCTATTTGGACAATAAGATTGGCAGCACGGTATAGGGCAGGGATAGGCAACTTCGGTCCCGGAGGGCCACTGTCCTGCAGAGTTTAGCTCCAACCCTAATTAAACACACCTGAACAAGGCAATCAGTGTTTTCGGGATTACTAGATAGATTCAGGCAGGTGAGTTTTTATGAGGGCTGAAGCTAAACTCTGCAGGATAGTGGCCCTCCAGGACCGGAGTTGCCTATCCCTGGTATAGGGCTTCAGACATTTTCACATTTATTTTATTTAAATATTATCAAATAAATTTATACAAATGATTGTATGATTTTTGACATTGTCTCACAGAACAATCCTCATATTTTGTTTTGCTCATGAAAGGCGTGGGAGAGACTAGAGAAGGCGGAGCACGAGAGGGGCGTGGCACTTAGAAAAGAGTTGATTCGTCAGGAAAAGCTAGAACTTCTAGCGCAACGATTTGATCATAAGACCACCATGAGGCAGGCTTGGCTGAATGAAAACCAACGTCTCGTCTCACAGGTGAGCAGAAGAGAGAAATAAAACTCTAAAAAATTAACTGTATAAAATAAAACAGGTGACATTTTGCCTTTTCCTCAGGATAACTTTGGCTACGACCTGCCAGCAGTAGAAGCTGCCATGAAGAAACACGAGGCGATTGAAGCAGACATCCTGTCGAACGAGGAGCGAATCAGTGTCGTTGTGGAGCTGGCCAATGAGATGGAGTCAGAAGGGTACTATGACATCCGACGTATCTTAGCACGCAAAGAAAACATCCTAGGCCAGTGGAGCCTTCTGAAGGAGCTGGTAGTGGGGCGTAAATCCCGTCTGGAGAAGAACTTGGCCCTGCAGAAGACCTTCCAAGAGATGGTCTACATGATCGACTGGATGGAGGAGATGCAGGTGGGTTGACTGTACCAATATGATTTGTGATTACAAAAACATACATTCTGTATTACCAATGTTTTCATTCAGTAGTCAAGTTTACACAATCTTCACCAAAGTGCCATATTCTTGCCCCAGGTTAAGTTGCTTTCTAAGGACTATGGCAAACATCTTCTTGAAGTGGAGGACATGCTCCAGAAACAGAGTTTACAGGAGGCTGACATCTCTATACAGGCAGACAGAGTTCAAATCCTCAACACTGCAGCTCTCCAATTCACCACTATTGAAGGTGAGAGCACCTTAAAACAGTAACATGATTGAGAGAGACGTGATGTGACGAGATGTGATTGCAGATCATGATATATAGGTTTGCTGGATGCGTTTCTTTAACTGAGATGTCCAGAGACCTCTGCAGGGTAGAGTGTGTAAAATAATATTACATGAGGAACTTGCATAATGTGCCACAAGAGTTGCTTTGCTCTCTATTCAGCATATACTACTACTCCTTGTTGGCTCAGGGCTGATTAGGGCCTTTCGCACTGCAGGAACCTTTTCATAGTACCAGAACTAATAGTGGAACTACCCACGTTTGGGTGCAGTAGGTGCGATTTTAGTACCAGACCAAATTAGCTCCTACTCCGGAGCAGGGTTTAACCATCACAACTGGTACTAACTGTGATGTAAGTAGACATTGGTTGGCCAAACGTGTTTGAAAATGCCCTCATCTGCCATGATTTAAAATGCCATGTAACATACTGTAAACATTAATTTATTTCGCAAATATGGAGAACAGTGACAGACAGACAGACAGACGCTGAAGTCCAGGCACTTGTAGCAAATGTCGCACTGCCAGTTGTCATTGGAGATTCTTTATCCTCCTTTCCATTCTTTCAGTCGCTTTACGTATATGTCAACATTCCATGTCCATTATTGAGAAACCTGCGAGACACCACAAAAACACAGCTCCGATCACAGCGTCCTCCATCCTCCTCTCGTTAACGTTATTCTTCTTTGTTAACATTGTTGAACACCGTGCACAAATGACATTGCTGTCGACTGTCTTACGTCACATCCTATGCGAATGCAACCATTTCAATGGTACTGGGAAATAGTTCACGCAAAATCGTATCAGTACTTTAGTACTGTACATTTAGTAACTAAAACAGTGCAAAAGGCCTTAAAAATGAGTATTTTCATCTTTAAACTAAATGTTAAGCTTAACTAATTAACTAAATATTAAAGGGGTCATCTGAAGTGTGTGGTGGCAGTGTGTTTACACAACCACCCTATAATGATCAAAATCCACCGAGTGTTTTTTTTATCTTGTTAAATAATTTACCATTTCTCAAATCGAGACGATTTATTCTTTTGATAAAAAATACAGGAATAGCATTACAATTGAAAATAATAGTTTTCTTCTTCAATCTTCATGTATTTTAAAATTTAATTCATTACTCCGGTCTTCAGTGTCACATGATCCTTCACAATTCATTCTAATATGTTAATGTTGTGCTCAATAAATATTTCATATTATTACCAATGTTGAAAATAGTTTTGCTGCTTCATATTATTGTGGAAATTATGATATATTTTTTCAGGGTTTTTTTGATGAATAGAAATTCATATTCAGGAGCATCTTAATAAATTAGAATGTCATGGAAAAGTTAATTTATTTCAGTAATTCAACTCAAATAGTGAAACTCGTGTATTAAATAAATTCAATGCACACAGACTGAAGTAGTTTAAGTCTTTTGTTCTTTTAATTGTGATAATTTATGCTCACATTTAACAAAAACCCACCAATTCACGATCTCAACAAATTAGAATATGGTGACATGCCATTCAACTAATCAACTCAAAACACCTGCAAAGGTTTCCTGATCCTTCACAATGGTCTCTCAGTTTGGTCAGAGACAATTTTATAAGAGACATGCCACTTCCTCAATCCTCAATACAACTATATAAGGAAAACCCGTAACGGCAAAGATTTCGGTTGTATGCATATGTCCCGCCCCTCCTGCTGGAAAGCCAATCATCTGCATTTAACAGTCAATCCGGGAAACATTTAATCCTATCGTCTGGTTCCACTGACGTATGCGCACAGTTGAGGAACCCTTGCGCATGCGGAGTAAAAGTATAACCTGTGGGGAAAAAGGCGTTTTATACCTTATTTTGGGGCAAAGTCATCAAAAATTTTCTGCAATTTTTATAATATTTTACGGCTGTTTCTATACATGGAGTTTTTATGTCCCGGTGACCAGTGAAAGTGCAGTTCTGACTCTATGCCCATTCATTTAGATAGGAGCCTGGTCTTTTTAGTCCGAAATAGCTGCCCGGAGGCATTGCCAAGATGGCGGCCAAGTGGCATGACTTGCCTAAAAGGACTTTGGTTCGGTTCACTATGCTACACAATCATGGGGAAGACTGCTGATCTGACAGTTGTTCAGAAGACAATTAATTAACACCCTTCACAAGGAGGGTATGCCACAAACATTCATTGCCAAAGAAGCTGGCTGTTCACAGAGTGCTGTATCCAAGCATGTTACCAGAAAGTTGAGTGGAAGGAAAAAGTCTGGAAGAAAAAGATGCACAACCAACCGAGAGAACCACAGCCTTATGAGGATTGTCAAGCAAAATCAATTCAAGAATCTGAGTGAACTTCACAAGGAATGCACTGAGGCTGGGGTCAAGGCATCAAGAGCCATCACACACAGACATGTCAAGGAATTTGCTGAACCACAGACAGCGTCAGAGGCATCTTGCCTGGCCTAAGGAGAAGAAGAACTGGACTGTTGCCCAGTGGTTCAAAGTCCTCTTTTCAGATAAGAAAAAGTTTTGTATTTCATTTGGAAACCAAGGTCCTAGAGACTGGAGGAAGGGTTGAGAAGCTCATAGCACAAGTTGCTTGAAGTCCAGTGTTAAGTTTCCAAAGTCTGTGATGATTTGGGGTGCAATGTCATCTGCTGGTGTTTGTCCGTTGTGTTTTTTTAAAACCAAAGTCACTGCACCCATTTACCAATAAATTTTGTAGCACTTCATGCTTCCTTTTGCTGACCAGCTTTTTGAAGATGCTGATTTCATTTTCCACCAGGATTTGGCACCTGTCCACACTGCCAAAAGCACCAAATCTTGGTTGAATGACCATGGTGTTGGTGTGCTTGACTGGCCAGCAAACTCACCAGACCTGAACCCCAGAGAGAATCTATGGGCTATTGTCAAGAGGAAAATGAGAAACAAGAGACCAAACAATGCAGATGAGCTGAAGGCCACTGTCAGAGAAACCTGGGCTTCCAGACCACCTCAGCAGAGCCACAAACTGATCACCTCCATGTCGCCAAATTGAGGCAGTAATTAAAGCAAGAGGAGCCCCTACCAAGTATGGAGTACATGTACAGTAAATGAACATACTTTCCAGAAGGCCAACCATTCACAAAAAAAAAAAACTGTTATTGATCTTATGAAGTATTATAATTTGTTGAGATAGTGAATTGGTGAGTTTTTGTTAAATGTGAGCCAAAATCATCACATTTAATATAACAAAGATTTTAACTATTCAGTCTGTGTGCATTGAATTTAATTAATACACAAGTTTCACAGTTTGAGTTACTGAAATAAATGAACTTTTCCACAACATTCTAATTTATTGAGATGCACCTATATATTACTGAAAGAAAATTAGCGACAAGCTGGAAATTATACAGCTATATTTATCTCGATGAAAGATGCAAACTGATTAATTTACAGTTTTCAAGACTTTCATAAGTCATTTTTGCTAATCTGACAAAACTCATCTTTGTTAGCCAGCTAAATAACATTACCTTTGTGGCAAATAAATGAAGCGTTTCTTCTTGTTTCTGTTTCTCAATCAGGTTACCAGCCGTGTGACCCTCAGGTCATTTGTAACCGGGTCAACCACGTCAACACCTGCCTGGAAGAATTAAAGCAGCTGGCTGCAAAACGACGCTTGGAGCTGGACAATTCACGTGAGCTTTGGGCCTTCTTTCAGGAGGTAGAAGAATCAGAGAATTGGATCAGAGAGAAGACGTCCATCTTGGCCACGCAGGGCTGCGGAAAAGACCTGAGTAGTGTCCTGAGTCTGCTGCAGAAGCACAAAACCGTGGCTGGAGAGCTGTTGGCGTGGCGTGCGTTACTTCAGCAGACCATGAAGAAAGGCAAGCAGATCCTCACCCAGAAGAGCTTTGGTACTGCTGGAATACAAGAGCGACTGATGGAGGTCAAGGCCGAGTGGAAGAGACTGGAGGACCAGGCCGCACAGAGGCTGTGTAACCTACAGGAGGCGCTGGACTTTTTTCAGTTTAGCACCGAGACGGACGATCTGCTAGCTTGGCTACAGGATGCTTACCGGCTCGTTTCTAGTGAGGACTTCGGACACGATGAGTATTCAACGCAGTCTCTTCTTAAAAAGCACAGAGGTGTACGAGAAAGTATCGATAAACACCGTGTACAAGTGGTGGGCCTTCGGAAACACATGGTTGCATTGCCAATCCATTACCGGGAGCTGGATGAGGTGCGAGTGCGCATGACTGAGACGGAGCAGCTCTACACAGAGGTGGCAGAAGTTGCCGTGCTTCGGCAGCAGTGGCTCCATGACGCACTGGCTGTGTATCGCATGTTTAGTGAGGTGAACGCCTGTGAGGTGTGGATTGATGAGAAGGAGCAGTGGCTGAACAGGATGGAGGTTCCCGAAAGACTAGAGGACGTGGAGGTGATCGCACACAGGTAGGAGCATTCGCCACGTGTTGTTTGTCTACTTTGATCCCAGAAAATATTGAGAAGTGTCACTGCATTGAAAAATCTAATTTTGGAATTTTGCAACCGAGGCTCATTAGAAAAATTCAGCTGAGCCTGTGATGTCATTTCCGCAAGTGCTTTGAATTTTTTAATTTCTGACCAGAACCAGAATAATCTGAGCATATCACACCAGTCCTCAGGTCTGGTTTCTAGTTACATTTAAGATTGATTTCAAAGTACTTTTACTAGTTTATAAATCACTCAATGGTCTAGGACCGTAATACATTGTAGATATTATCACTGAATATAAACCCAACAGAGCACCCAGATCAGTCAGTTAGAAATACCAAGGGTTCACACAAAACAAGGGGAGTCCGCTTTCAGCTATTATGCCACCCGCAATTGGAAACAGCTTCCAGAAGAGATCAGATGTACTAAAACATTAGTCACTTTTAAATCTGTACTCAAAACTCTTCTGTTTAGCTGGAGCTGGTAATGTGATGCAAACCTCAAAATGTATTATTTTACAAATCATGCAATCAGGTTGTTCAAAAGTGTTCTGAGATCATTACATACTTATTGTTCTAGGAGCCGTGTGAAAATAAGTCTTTATTAAATGATAATCTGCTGCTTTAATCATAATTTGTATGAAAATGAATAAAGGTTGTTGATGTTTTACTGCCACTAGTGTTTATTTAATCTGGAACTGAATTGTACTTGTACTGTATAGGTACATTTTTTTGAGTTTTACAAAAATGCAGGTAAAAGCATGTTATTCCAGTGAGCCTATGTTGCATTTTTGTAATTACCCAATTTATTGTGATTTACCATTGAATATCTTCTTATCTGAGAAGTAAGTTTTCTGCATTTTAGGTTTGAAAGTTTGGACCAGGAGATGAACAGCCTGATGGGAAGGATACTAGATGTTAATCAGATCGTCCAGCAGCTCTTAGACAGTGGTCACCCCAGTTCCACCGAAGTCAGGGGCTGTCAGGATCACTTGAACAGCAGGTAACTCCACATCATATGTACATTTTGTGTGACGTACAACATTAATCCTGTATTTAATGGAAAATACCATAAAGGGCAACAGGAAGTAAAAAATTATTTACATTTTCTCCTTAGAGATTTTTAATGATTTCACAAAAACTTTTCAAGATAGACCCTTCCATGAGCTCTTAGTTGTTAACTGATTATATGCTTCTGTTGAAACTATTGGTTAGTGAAATTTTAACAAAACAGTCCTATTAGGTCAAATGAGAAGAGTATCAAATAGACAAAAAGAAGCTTTAGAAATAAATATTTGATTTGATTATTATGCATAAACCTTTAGGCTACAGCGGCCTAAGCATCCTATATATATATTAGGGGTGTAACGGTACGTGTATTCGTACCGGACCGTTTTGGTACAGAGCTTTCGGTACGGTCAGAATGACCGAATGCAATATTTTGTTTGGGGAACACAGGTACATTTTAACATATTAAGTGGCGGAAGTCTCTGCGTTCAGCACAAAATAGACTATGTTTGACAGGTGCAATATGCCAGTGTGTCACCGGCCTAATGTTTTCAAAAGGCATCACGCGAATGTGAGCATCACTACAACTAGGAAAAAAACGATTGTAATTCAAACGCAGCTCCCATCGGCATTTAAACAGACCTTTGCTCTTAATTCCGATCGTTCCAACGCAATAACGAAATCTGAGCAGGTCTGAAAACTGAAACTGTTGATGGTGCACTTTACACTTTGGAAAAGTTATAATTTTTTTTAAAATATGAGCAGGCCTATAAGCTGGGATTGGTAATGCTGCACTGTAATCATAGTTATTTATTTATATTTTTCATTATATTTTATTATGATATTGGTTTGAGACTCAGAGTATTTTATTTAGTGGAGAACTTTGCAACAGTATTTTATTTCTTATTCTTTTTTTATTTTATTATAAATTATATTTTATAATTTATTTAATAAACAGTATTTTAAAAAAGTGTAAACAAATTGTTAAAAAAGTTTATAGTAATAAACAACCTGCAGTTTAATGTTTGCATTTCTTTCCCTTACTGTACCGAAAATGAACCGAACCGTGACTTTAAAACCAAGGTACATACCGAACCATGTTTTTTGCGTACCGTTACACCCCTAATATATATATGTATATAATTTTTTTTTTTTTTTACTTTTTTTTTTTTCAGAAGCTGCATCTGAATTGGTATTAAGAGTTCATTTGTTGCAGCTGAGAGGTGGCATGAATCTATTTACCCTGTAATTACTATTGCATCATGTTCATCACCAGTTAATTACAGGTGCTAAAAAAAAATTGAATATCGTGAACTTATTTCAAAAAGTTAAACTTTCTTATATTCTAGATTAATTACATGCAAAGAAGAGCCCTTCGTCTGGAACCCTGACCAAGTATGAGTGCATAAATTAACATTATTTTAAAAACTTTTCTGATTGGCAAATCTTTTTTTTTTTTCATTTTAGGAAATATTCTAATATTTTAAGATACTGGATTTTTGACTTTCATGAGCTGTAAGCTCTAATCATCTTATTTAATGTTTTACTTTACATGTAATGAATAAAACATTTATGGAAGTTTAACTTTTTGAAAAAAATTACAAAAAAATTAACTTTTTCATGATATGTGATACATGATATAATAAATTACCTACGTACCATGTAGGTCTCACATAGGAATGTCATTAAATATGTTAATTTATTTATTTTTTCATAACTAATTAATTAAATGAACATTAGTTAAACAAAAATAAAGATAAATAAAATAAAAAGCATGCTTAAAAAAAATCTGTAAATGAAGTTGTCGAAATATGGGTGGGCACTGTTGGGCTCAAACCTTAAACGCTTTATTTTATTTTTTTATTCATGCAAATTACTTATTTTTTTCTGTTCAAATATCTCTGGACAATTAATCTTTTTGTCTTTTTCTCATATATTGCTAATTTTTTTGCGTGTTTTTCCATTCTCTTATGCCATGCTAGTCTTTCATTACCCTGATATGTAATTGTTTTCATTTGATCTAATTTGTTTTCATTTTTAAAAATGGTTTCATTCAGAAAACCCTGCTCATTCCTGATGCTGCTGTTGTTTGTCATTTTAAACACGCGGCTCTACACGGCGTCTTTAGCTGCTGTGACGTATGTGTGAAAAACTCCAGTGATCCGTTTTAGACTGACTTTGGCATAAATAGCGTCTCTCAGCGTGCTGCCATCTGCTGTGGCTGCCACATACAGTGCACGCCTGACCCGGCTCTAAAGCACTACGGGCCGAACCCAAACACATTCACAGCTATTGTTCGCCAATATTTAATGCCACAGTGCATTAAAAAGAATGTTTATTAAAGCATACACTGTACCTCTGTGTTTGATTAGTGATATTGTGTCTCAGGCCTTGAGATGTGACCCACCGGTGCATCCTTAGACAGTTTTTTATTGTGTGTGTGTGTGTGTTAGTGTGTGTGTGTCTGTGTCTGTGTGTGTACCTCCATGAACTGAGAATGATTCATGAGTCATGTTTTCTGGAACAGAGTCATTTTTATTTTGCATTATACAAGCCTTATTTTTTTTAATAGTATGAGTGCCTTTCGATTAAAAGAAGTTGCAAAACTAGTATTAGCGACCCTTCAAATATTGTTGAGGATTGTTCTAGAGAGTATTTAATAGGATAAAATTGCATATATATCCCTATCATAGCTGTACATTTAAAATTATGTTTTATTTTTGTATTTTCCATTTTAACATTTTAAAAAAAAATTGTGTTTGTGATTTTTTTTTTATAAGTACATGAAAATGAGAAATGTTCTTTATTTTATGAAATAAAATATATTTATTTATTTTCATCTTAAGTATTGATGAATGGATGGATGGATGGATGGATGGATTGAATGTAGTTTTAGCTTTAGTGGAGTATAATGACCCTGCTGTGAAGAAAATGAGTCATCAATATTTTGGACATTTTAAGAAAAGCTGTAAATTGTAAGCACTTATCTCTAATAAAAGCTGATCTTGTTAACTTTTAGCACTAGCATACTGACATCAGTGTTAAACGAGTCATTTTTATGACACATCTGCAATGCAGGACAGGGAACGCACCGACTTTGCGATGCACACTTAGTAACAAACAACACACAGAATGAACTCGCTTTAACAGAGATACAAGTGTTTACAGAGTCTTCAAATCAAGAAACTCAAAGAGTCTTGAAATCAAGAAACTCACCTAAATTGCTTTCTGTTTTGTGCATCACAGGTGGAACCGCATCGTGGAGCTGGTCGAGCAGAAGAAAGATCACCTGGACTCGATCCTACTCATCCAGAACTACTTACTGGAATGCACGGAGATCAAGTCCCAGATTCAGGACAAGCGGAAAGCCATCGACGCCACGCAGTATGTGGGCAGTGACCTGGGCAGCGTGCTGGCGCTGCAGCGCCGTCTCTCCACCATGGAGGGAGCTCTGACGGTTCTCGAGCCCAAGCTCCTTCACCTTCAGGAGGAAGCGGAGGAGCTCGCCACATCCTATCCAGACAAGGCCATAGACATCCTGGTTCCCTTCGAGGGCATCAGCGTGGAGTGGGAAGAGCTAAAGCGTACATTACAAGGCTGTGAGGACTCTTTAACTGTCGCTGGCCGCTTGCAACAGTTCATCCAAGACTTGGATTCCTTCCTCACCTGGTTAGTGCAAACCCAGACAGCTGCTGCTTCAGATGAGCTTCCCAATGCTTTAGAAGATGCAGAACGGCTGATAAACCAACACGCCGCACTCAAGGAGGAGATCGGAAGGTACGAAGAGGACTACGAGCGTCTCCAGGCTGTGAATGAGCTCTTGGAGACAGAGGAAGCGCCGTTGCCTCATGGAGCTCTACAGCAGTGGCTGCACAAGCTGGACGTGGGCTGGAACAAACTGCTGGAGATGTGGGAGAGCAGGAGAGAGGTGCTGGTGCAAGCTCACATCTTCCATCTCTTCCTCAGGGACGTCAAGCAGGCCGAGGCTTTCCTCAATAACCAGGTGAAGCCTTTATGCTAGTTACACAGTTCACTCTGTCATAGATGAGGAATCTGAAAGGAGATCTCATTTATGATTCATAAGCCCTATTCGGACGGGACTAGTTTTACAGGGGGTCGTTAGAGAAATCTGCGTTTCACAGAATCTGCCACGTCTGTGTTTTTCTCACACAACCTCTGTGATAATTCCAGAGCAAATTACCTACTGTTTTTCAGCAAACTCAGTGATCCTCTGAGAAAACTAATCCTGTCCGAATGCGAATGTCTGTGAATTAATTATAATAAAGAAATAATAATAATAAAAATAAATAAATAATCAAATCAAGAGCCAGATCACATAACTGTTAATACCGTCTATTGTAATATCAGCATCAGGTAAGATTACTCACGTTCATTTATGCACTCAGTTACATGATGTTTTAATTACAGATACAGATACAGTATATGTATGAAAATTAAACATTGGAAACAAGTTACAATAAAGAAACACATTAACATGGTTTTGCTATACTAGCCATTTAGTATTTAGTATTTATTGTGTAATAATACTAATGGTAATCAATCCGAATGAGAGATGTTAGTCCCGTCTGAACTGATACATGAAAATCTCAGACGTCAGGTGATAAGAACCTAAACTCAAACGTAGTTTAGAAAACTATTGCCGTCTGAATAGGGCTATACTCTACTTAAATTAGTTTCACTACAAGTCAAACGTTTTGAAATAATTTTGTTATTATAATATATTATAAATAATAACTTTGTTAATCAAGGCTGCATGTATTTGATAAAACAAAACAACATTAAAAACAATTATATTCAGTTACTTTGTGAAATATTATCACAATTTCAAATAACTGTTTTAAAGTTTTAAAGAGTAATTTTTTTCCTGTGATGCATCATTACCCCAGTCTTCAGTGTTACATAATCTTTCAGAAATCATAACAGTATGCTGATTTGCGGCTCAAGAAACATTTTTTTCTATTATTCTGAATGTTAGTTGTTTTAATTTATTTTTTGGGGGGAAAATTTTTTTTTAATAGGAAACCATTCTTTTAAATTGCATTAACATTTCATAATATGGCTGTATTTTTGATCAAATGAATGCCACACTGGAGATACTTTAAAAAACATTTAAAACTAATTCAGACTTTTGATATGAAAAATTTGCTAGAAAAGTGGACGGGGCAGAGGAGAAGTTAAATATTGACAAATACGGCTATCTTTACATAAATGTACTTACAGCGGGGAAAATAAGTATTTGACACATCAGCATTTTTATCAGTAAGGGGATTTCTAAGTGGGCTATTGACACAACATTTCCACCAGATGTAGCCATCAAGCCAAATATTGAATTCATACAAAGAAATCAGAACATTTAAGTATACAAGTTGAGTCATAATAAATAAAGTGAAATGACACCGGGAATAAGTATTGAACACATAAAGATAACAAGGTGCAAAATGGCATAGAAAGCCAGGAGATCACCTGAAATCTGTCAGTATTTAGAGAGAAACCCTGCTCCTATCAGTACTAATTGATATCAGCTGCTTTAGTCTTAACTGATGGCTTATAAAGGCTTCTCATTACCCAGGAGGCAAGACTTCATGATGGGTAAAAGCAAAGAACTCTCTCAAGATCTTTGTAATCTTATCGTTGAAAAGCATTTTGATGGGAATGCTCCTGTGAGCACTGTGGGGGCCCATTATCCGGAAATGGAAAGAGCATCAGTTCACCATAAAACAGCCATGATCAGGTGCTCCACATAAGATCCCTGTCCGAGGAGTTCAAAGAATAATCAGGAGAGTTCTCCAAGAGCCAAGAAACACTCGGGCAGAACTTCAGGAAGACCTTGCATCAGTGCACTGAACCGCCATGGCATCCATGCATTCTCACCACGCAAGACTCCATTGCTAAACAACAAGTATGTTGAGGCTCGGTTAAAGTTGGGAAAGATCATTTGGAGAAGCCTGTGGATTATTGGGAGACTATAGTATGGTCCGATGAAAGCAAAATGTAACTTTTTTTGGCAGTCATTCTACACGCCATGTTTGGAGAAGAAATGGCACTGCCCACCACCCCAAGAACACCATACCAACAGTTAAGTTTGGGGTGGAAGCATCATGGTTTGGGGCTGCTTTTCAGCAAGGGGTACTGGCAGACCTCATATTATTGAAGGTAGGATGAATGGAGCAATGTACCGGGACATTCTGGATAAAAATATGCTGCTATCTATCAGAAAGCTGAAAATGGAAAAGAGGGTGGACACTTCAGCAAGACAATGATCCCAAACACAAGGCCAAGGAAACCATGAAGTGGTTTCAAAGAAAGAAAATCAAGTTGCTTGAATGGCCCAGTCAATCACCTGACCTAAATCCCATAGAAAATCTATGGAGAGAACTGAAGATCAAAGTTCATAAAAGAGGCCCAAGGAACCTTCAAGATTTAAAGACCATTTGTGTGGAAGAATGGGCCAGAATCACTCCTGAGCAATGCATGATTGGTCTCTCCACACAAGAAGCGTCTACAAGCTGTAATAACCAAAGGCTTTTCTACAAAGTATTAAAGTGTGTTCAATACTTATTCCTGGTGTCATTTCAGTTTATTTATTTTTGACTCCTTGTATACTTAAATGTTCTGATTTCTTTGTATGACTTCAATATTTGGCTTGATTGCTACATCTGGTGGTAATTTTGTGTCAATAGAGCTCGGGCGTAGACGTTATGGAATGGTGCACTGTGGGTAACGGCGGGCATTTTAGAGGCATCGCAAAGCAGGTTTGTAATGGATAATAGCCGGTCTCCAGAAAAAGTTATAGAACGTGACAAAAAAAGTTGCCTATACCTATACGGACAAACTTAATAATGAAGCCAAACAACGCTACTTAAAAAAAAAAAAAAAGAGGTTGTAGGCGGAATCAATCCCTATGAACAGATGAAAGTTTACCAAGCCTCAGTTTCCCTGATAATTTCTCCTACCGGGTCTGTGGAGAGAGCGCTTACACCTCCGATCAATTAAAAAATGTAAAGTCACTGGAGGCTCACCTGCAGATCACAAATGGATCTGCAAATTAAACGTGGAGAAAACAATCGTTCTCACTAAGGAAATAGTGGTTACACACACACACATATACACACACTTATCAGATTCTGCGAGCTATGAAGCTTGTCTATGCGGGTTTGTTACACTTCAGGAGTAATTACTCACCTATCATACTTGCAAAAATCCACTGTTTTCATCCGGTATCTCTGTAATCCGGTATAATATTGATGAACATTCACCTCAGACACAACCCACCATTCACCAAAACAAGACGCTTAACTTCCTATTTTGAAGTTCGTTCCAGTTTTTTTTCAAGTTGTTCAAATAAATACAGTCAGCACAAAAATATCAAAAAGCGATCAGAGACCATACACAACATGTCTCAACATAACTATGCATTATAATATTATCTAAGGTGATGGTTTCCCTCCGTACAGCGGCGACCCAAGCCATCTGACGCCTCTTGGTGATTTCAGACACCTTGTGTTTTTTTTCCAAGTAGGAAAATGTTGAAAACTAATATGATTCACGAGGCGTTTGCCCTGTCGATCATGAAACCGATTACAGCAGTTCACAATACAGCAATACTGAACCATTTTCCAAAAAATAATCAAAATTAATGACCAAATGACCAACGTTACCTAATGCCTACTATACAGTACATCTACTTCTGTACCGCGATTCCCACAATGCATTGCGACGTGACGCAACGATCCCGACCTCTGTAGCCCACTTAGAAATCCCCTTACTGATAAAAATGCTGATGCGTCAAATACTTATTTTCCCCGCTGTATATTTAATAACCAGTTTTGTCTCTAATATTTCTCATAAAATTAACATTCTAAGTTTTAATAGAATTAATAGGGTTAATTGTTGAGCTCTCTTCTAAAGCTAGGGTTTAGACATGGCAGGTTTCAGCACTTTAGTCCAAACCAATTCACCCTCAGAAATGAGGCAAACCTGAGTAAAAAGTTAAATGCAATTGAGAGAAATCTCCATTTGCTCTCTTTTAGATCTCATTACTGTCTAGAAAAAACAATTGAGATAAGACACTTAATGACTGTTCTGTTCTAGTTAGCAGACCATTAGGACACAGGAACAGATCTGACTGATGTTTTTCAGGTCACATCTGTAAATGTCAGGAGCATCAGGGCAGTTTAAGGTCATTGCTCAGTTCATATTCACAGACATTTGCTGCTTTTATGTTTGGTCATCACTTTATAAGAATATCATAAATGTGGTTTAAATGCCAGAGGACATACATTTCCTCAACCCGTGTCTTTTGTGGTTTGCTGAAAGCCCAGAGTGGTTTTCTGTTGCCTGCGGGCACAGATTCATCGAGTGTGAACTGGTTTCCAGTAACACACATGGCAGTGGCATTCATTAGCCACTTTTCCTTGAGATTGTTTGAGCTTCACCTTTATAAATGGGAACATTGTGAGGACAACTAAACATATTTACAAAATTATGGTTTTAAGAATTATCAACATTGTTTCTGTTTGCAAGAAAAATGAATTTAAGTAGACCATTTGTATTGGTGCCTTCAATCTGTAGAACTGACCGAGTTAGAAAACATTTGTGCAATCGTCACAGAAGAATATGTGAGCATTGATATTGTCTCAAAGTGTTATTGCAGCACCAACGGCTTGCCGTTTGCCCTGATTATGGATTTGCTCTTAGTGTAATTGATCTGGACTCAGTTTAGATGCTTTCTTTATGCAGTATTTCACCCTGTCTTTCTCTCCTCTCCCCAGGAGTCAGCGCTGGCCCACGTGGAGCTCCCCACCACAGTGGAGACAGTGGAGGCAGCCATCAAAAAGCACAAGGACTTTACCACCACCATGGAGCTCAACCTGCACCGCATTAAAGCTGTCATAGAGGCGGGAGAGAGCCTCATCAGTCAGAACAACATCTATTCAGAGCGCATCAGAGAGAGAGTGGATCTGCTCGCTAACAGGTCAAAACCACAACACTTATGAGAACATTTTTGCTGCATAGAGCTGGTTGGTGTGGAAGCTCATTTCTGCCATTGAATATAAAAATTAAAAAGGCTGTTGTGACTTTATCTCACAACTCTAAAACTTTTATGTTAAACAAATTGCAAGAAAAGTGATAGGTCAGAAGAGAAGTTCAAGTTGAATATAGTTATATTTCTGACTTAAAATCTTTTGATATTTAAAAAAAATTGAAAAGCACTTACATTGATTTCCTTATGATTACGAGCCAAAGAAGCACTTAGTGGTGTTATATAGAACCTCAAATACCTATACAAATACAAAACATTTTTTTATGTGTGTGTGTACTTTTAAAAGAACACTCCACTTTTTTGAAAATAGACTCATTTTCCCATTTCCTTTAGTGTTAAACAGTTTAGTTTAATCGTTTTCTAAACCATTCAGCCGATCTCAGGGTGTGGTGGTTACACTTTTAGCTTAGCTTAGCATAGATCATTGAAACTGATTAGACCGGTAGCATCTCGCTCAAAAAAAAAAGCAAAGTTCCTTGTAGAAATTTTATTTCTACTTTCATTCTCAGAATTCTAAAACTCGTAGTTGTGAGATATCAACTCAAAATTCTGACATTTTTTCTTAGAATTGTAAAATGTAAGTTTGTAATTGGACTAAAATTCTCACAATTCTGAGAGAAGAAGCAATTGCGAGACATACATTTTGAATTCTAAGAAAGAAAGTCCCAAGTCTGCAAAAAAATTCACAATTGTGAGAGATAAACTCTCAATATGGAGAAAAAAGCCAGAATTGCGAGTGTATGTCATGCACCTGCAACTTTATTTCTCATAATTGCAAGAAAAAAGTCAATTTTGTGAGATTAAAAATCGGAATTACCTTTTTGAATTTTTTTATTTGGTGGCAGAAACAGGCTTCCATAGGTTGGTTCTTAAGAATTCGAAAACTTCCAAAATTATTGAATGAATCATATTTTTTATGTCTGATCAAGTCTATTCAGATTAGTGGTCAACAAAATATGTAATATTATTCAAATGCAGATTCTTAAACTTTAAGAAAAGAAAGTTAAACTTTAACTTTAAACTATTTTTATAAGCAACTAAAAAAAGCACAAATGTCAGGGTCAAAACATCTCTACATAATACATTATAATTAAAACAAAAATATTTTAATATTTCTATGATACTGCTATTTTCAACCTTGTTGAATTTAAGTGTTTTGGGGTTAAACAGCCTTTGTAATTATATTAAACTTGTAGTGCACTTCAAAACTATGTATGTATGTTTTTAATAAACTGTTGCTTGCATATAAAATAATATTAATGAAATAAAAGGCCACCTAAGTGTACTTAAAAAAATTACAATAAGAGAAAATGACTGTAAAGAGTAATTTACAGTAAATGCTTGTCAGTACGTTCGGGAGTGCACTTTAACCATATTACAAAGACAATGGAAAAATTATGAAATTACATATAAAGATGTCCCATTTAAGTGGGTCAAACAAACACTCAAAAGTTCAACCAAATGCATTTCATATAATAAATGTAAATATGCTGAAGTGTGCTTTCAGCCTGAAAATACAAAAATTACTATTAAAGAAATATAGACAATGAAAACCTGTTTTAATTTCAATAAAAACTAATGTTAGGTCTTTTTTTCTTGTTCATCCCATCTGACCTAGATTTAAATTCTTGATTGAAATATCATGATTGTTTTAGGCCTGTAATTGATTGATTATTGAGGTAATAGGGATTGCACGGTTCGCTTAAAAAAAAAACGTTTCTGTTGACGCATGCGCATTCTGGCTTCCCAGACATTACAAAAACATGAGAACAAAAAAAAAAAAAAAACCTGGACAAATCATTCACTCTTGTTCAACGCGAATGCTGTATATGAGCAGTAATTTATTCTCAAAAGTGAATAAATTGTAATGAAAAATAAATTAAATTAAATTAAATAGCTAAAGTAAATCGTAAGTGGAAGTGCATATGTCAATTCTGTCATGAGCATATATCAGCAGTTACACATGTTTAGGGGAATAGGGCATTATTAATATACCATGTAAGGTGGTATGTGCTAGAAATGGGTAAACCACTATCAGTGAGTATGCCCATGGGGGCACCACCGTGCAAGGCAGTGTCCCACATTGTCCCTCAGAAACATACCCCTTGTCCCCCCTTGGGCTTATTAGCAGGTGGTCACCCTAAGCAAAACCTTTATTCTGTCATCAATTACCATTGTTAATGAAACCGTGTTGCACTTTCACTTTTAAAAGCAGTCCTTCGAAGACGTCTTATCACCTGACATCTGTATCTGGCCTCCATCTCACTGTGGCACAGAACGTGCAGCTGCTCCTATAGACACACTGAATTTGAGATGATTTTTTCCATAGAGGCATAACAAAGAAACTCTCTGAGAATCCACAGTCACTGATCTGAATGCAGTCTCAGTGATGAGCGTGAAATTGGATTTCGAAGCGCATTTGTGTATGGAATCTGTAATGACCTTCTGTTTTAAACAGAGACTCGGCTATGAAACACTGTCACAAAAAATTAACTGTTTTATCATAAATAAGAAACAAGTTTCTGATTGTTTCTGTGTCTATGTGCGTCTCACAGAGGGAAACAGAACCGTGAACAAGCTCAGCAGTGGCTTCATAAACTCAATGACCAGTGGGAGCTCCAGAGGTTTCTACAAGACTGCCATGAGGTAGGATGAGTGCCAGCCGAGCACAGACCATAAAACTGTCACGCTTTGTCTTTGTTTTTGAGTGAAACTTGTGCGAGTCATGATTTTTTAACCAAAAGATGTTTGCCTCGCTGTAAGTAAATCTGTGCATCAGTAAAATGCAGGATGTCAATGTAGCAGAAATATTTGGACGTTAAGCTCAGGCTTTTTTCTACTATTCTTTGTAACTTGCAAATGTTGCAACATTTAAATAAATGACTCTTAGGGAGTGTCCTAACCAGTTGCAATACAATAAAGTGATATGTGTTTTAGTCAAGCTGGTCGAGCTGCAGGACATTTTAATGGTCACTTGGTTTTAAAAACAGTGTCATCATTTCTTTTAATCTCGCCCACAGTGGAAGCTCATTGGTCCAAAACCCTGCTCCATATGACTGTATATTAAACATCAGTTATGTCTGATTGACTGTGATCAGCACATCATTTGGACAAAGGGTTTGTTGCAGGAAACTTTGCTGACCCTTGTGAACAAGAGTGTGTTTAATTTAATTTAATGTGCACTTTTAAAGATATTATTAATTAATGATATAAAAGACTACTTAAGTGCATTTTAATGGCTTTGTTCTTTTAACACACTTAAATAAGTACACTTTTAAAAAGTACATTTTGTAGAAATGATAAATTGAAAGTTTTAATTTAAAGTAAAATTTATCATGTTTAACAGACTTTTGTCATTTTTCAAACAAGTACACAATTTTTATGTGTTGACTAACATGCTATAGTACATGTAAAGCACTTACGGTAATTATAATTTTAACTGTAGTGTTATTTGATATTACAGTTAGAGTTGAAAATATTTTGAACTGTGCTATATTACAACTTTATAAAACATATTATATATTGTTAAATGCATGACATACAAATTTTAATAGAATAACATTAAAATGCATTTTAGTTTTCCACATTTCAGGAAATTAAATTTAAAGATATACTTAAGTCGTTAAAAAGTACTCTCTGGAACTAACTGCATTTAATAGGAATTTAAACAATAATCCGAAAACATTAAATTTAGTTCACACATAAGTATATTCTTTTAAGTATATTATTTCCATAAAAGCATACTTACTGTAAGTGTATTTCTTTTTTTACAGTGAGAAACTGATTCATTAGGCTTACGATCTTTCAGCTTAGTCATGTTGTACAGAAGTCTTCCAGTACATGTGGCATTATGTTTGTGTCTTTAAATGACACTGAACAGCTGAGCATTGTGGGTAAATGCAGTGTGAAAGCAGTTGTACAGTAAGAGGCTCCCGGTGTGGCCCAAACCTACCAGTTTCTTTAGACTTTGCTTGTTCTTCCTTTCTCATGCTCAATTATTTAGCCGGTCTCCTCATCACTTATTCAGCTGAGAGAGTAGGAACTTCAGTAGTATGTGTGTGTGTGTGTGTGTGTGTGTGTGTGTGTGTGTGTGTGTGTGTGTGTGTTCAATGCAGGGCTGAGGACAGATCTCTGCCTTCTCTAAGAGCTGTCAAACATGTGTGGATAAGAACAAAATGATCAGAGATGGTCCGAGTGCACTGAATCACATTCTCTTATGCAATGTGTTTAGAAAATCAAATAGCAGAAATACTTCCTATGCAAAGCCATGTTGTTTATAAACAGCATAGAGTGTATACTGTATGCAGACTTTCTGTATGCACTGAAAAGCATAACCAAATGCTTGCTAAAATAAACAACCTGTGCATACTGTACTGAATATTGTATGTTTTTGGAATAAAAATGGTAAATAATTGTTAGTTTTTTCTAAAATCCCCATCAAAAATCACAATTGTTTTTTTCCTTTTCTCCCAGATCTTGCAGCCAAGTGTATAGTGCATACAGCAGAAATAGTCAGTTATTTGACTGAATGAATGATAAACTATGTGGCACTTTTCTCATTTGCTCACAGTTGTTGTTCCTTTGTGATGTTTCCTGATCTGAAGTATCACATTATTGTCTTAGTTTAAACATCTCTCTGGTGTTTGGTGTTTGGTGTAGTTAACCATCAGTTTACTGGATAATTAATTCCCATGTTCCTGGATGGTCATTCACTCTTTCTTGGACTCACTCTTTGAGGAATAGCCATGATTTACCTAAAAGGTCACTTAGAGAGGTTAGACTTGTCCTAACGTATATGTGCACACTCTCAAAAATAAAGATTCATTAAGAACCTTTAACATTATTGGAACCTTTACATTCCATATGGTGTAAATATATATATATATATATATATATATATATATATATATATATATATATATATATATATATTATTGCTGTCAAAATTAGCGCGTTAACGCATTAGATTAATTTGAAATATTTAACGCGTTAAAATAAAATAACGCAATTAACGCGGTTGCAGTTTTTTTTATTTTCAGTTGTGGCCTATGTGTGTTCAACGTGCAAAGAAATATGGATAAGACCAAGGAAGGACTTTTAGATGGAAAGTTTCAGTATAAAACTCTGCCGGATTACTCTTCAGTATGCCACAAGAAACATTATGACTGTATGACTGTAACAGTGCGTAAATCAGACCTTTCTGTAACGCTAACGTTAATAAGCTTAAACGAAAATAAACGAAATAATTGTGTAGCGGAGTATTTTTTGTACACAGTGCCGCGAACTGTCAATCACTCCTGTACGCGTGCATCACTGTCCTCCTCGCAGCTGCAGCAACTTGCGCTCTCTCTCTTCATCAAGCTTTAAAACAAAAAGGGGACAAAAAGATCATATTGTCTTTGTGCATAGGCTATAGATTAATTAGATAAATGAATATCTAAATTTGTGCCTTGCCGTCTACGGTATTTTTTTAGAACTTAGAAAAAAGATGCTGCAGCCAATGAACAGCCAGCGGGGACTGCAGGACGACTCAACCTCCGCAGACAGTTTTTAATGTTTATCAGACAATAAATACTCAAGATTTTGCTTTAGTATAACTCACAACGAGTTTCACACACCTTCTCCGGCCACATTGAGTTGTTGACACTTAACAGTGGGAAAAGCGACACATGCGCTATTCACTTGTGTAACTTAAGGGTGAATGGGTAATGTAGTTTCTGCTCTGGGTGGGATGAATTAGGAAGCTTGCATTGTGAAGGGCGCTCTGAAAATCGGCAGTGCAGGTAAAAGATTAAAACCTCTATTAAAACAGATGTCCAAATGAGCGTACCGGTACGCTACAAGCACGTTCTGGGCGCACGGAGAGGTGGCGGTACGCTCAAGAGCTATATTTGGAAGTGGCGGAGTACCGGTGGGTACCGGCCCACTTAAAGCACTGGCAATGACTATACTTGGGAATTTTTTTGCAGTCCACTTAGAATTCAACATGGAAATCATTTTTGTTTTTTATTGGCATTGATTGTTTTGAAATTCAAATGGTACTTACATGCCTGTGTTTTTATTTCTGTAATAAATATGGCTTTCAAGCCAACAGTTAATTTGGTGGATATTGATGGTTTATTGCAGGTATGTTGTTTACATGAGAAAATCTGTGTTACAAGTTAAACAAAAATTCCAATAAACAATCATATTTGAATTTAAATAGTTTCTTTGTCTTGAGTTTACATTAATTATTTACATTTTACATTTACATATCCAAAAAGTTTCAGTCTTTTAATTGCGATTAATCGCGATTAATCGCGATTAATTTTAAAAAATTGTGCGATTAATTAGTTAATTTTTTTTAATCGATTGACAGCACTAATATATATATATATATATATATATATATATATATATATATATATAATGTTCTTTGCACTAAAAAAAATTATGGAGGCCTGTTCCACTACAAAAAAAATGGTTATTACGACTTTCAATCACACGAATCAGACTTTTTTCACTCTACTGTGTTGATATCTCGTAATTCTGACTTTATTTTTCTCTGAATTTTGTTCTTTTGGTTCTACCATTTCCTGTCTGATTCACAATATTGACTTTATTTTTCACAGCTTCAAATTTATAACCTTAACATTTCACAATTCTTACTTGTTCCTCAAAATTGTGAGTTTACATTCTGACTGTCTATTGCTAAATTTGTGTGAATTGTAAGGAAAAAGTAAGTGTTGTGCTGTTAAAAAATTAAAATTTCCTTTTTTTTTCTTTTTTTCTCCCTTTGGCAGAAACCAGCTTCCATACAAAAACAGAGCTTTTAAGAACTGATCACTAAAAGGTTGTTTTGGGAAGGAAAAATGCTTCTTCTATGGCATCGTTGTGAAACCTCTCTTTTCTCCTTTATTTTAAAGAGTACAGGTTGTGATCTGACAGATCGCTTCTCGTTCCCTCATTTTTTGATCCTCTGTTTCTCTATAGCTTCGCTGCGCCTCAGTCTCTCATTCGTATTCGATTAAAAAACCTAGTGTTGTCCTTGTGACGCCTGCAACTACGTAGGCTCCCCTCTCTCGATATGGTTTCCTCCCCCTCCCTCCTCGTCTCTCTCCCTTGCTTTCCGTCTGTCTGTCTCTCCGCATGCTTTTCTCTCATCGTGGATGCTGCAGCGGGAGAAACTGGGTCTTTCAGCTCCGCAGTATTGAGTCAAGCTTATATTAAAAAAACAGGAGGAGGAGAGGAAAAGAGATAGCACGGACTGAAAGAAGACAATATGGATTTGTCTGAGATGCAAGACTGCAAAAACGGGGTGAGAAGTGTGTCTGGATAACTCTGAGGAAGGGAGGGATAAAACGCTTCCCTCATCCTCCCTCTTGACACTCTCCAACGCCCACTCCCTCTCTCTCTCTCTCTCTCTCTCTCTCTCTCTCTCTCTCTCTGTCCGTGGCTAGTGTTTGTACATCGATAATCACCACTGCTGAGCTCATTTCTCTCCTCGCTGTAACTCAGTCCGGCCTCCAGACAGCTAATATTCTGTACCTTTTTGGGGATTTTCTACTAAGATGCACAGCGCTTCTTGTATGCACTGGATTTTATTCTGTCATTTGAGGATTTAGTTTGGTCCAAAAATAGTGCTCGCTGAGTTCTCGGCACATGACTTGAATATTTCATCCAGGGCTGTTTTTGGACTGTGCTTGCGTGTGTGTTCTGGCCAGAGATGGGTTGTGCTGCTCACCTGGGCTGCAGGTGAACATGTGGATTTGGGAACATGACTGACAGATTCTTCACAAACTGATTCAGGTGGTAGTTATAATAATATTTCAAATTAGGCTACTATTAGTTCACATATAATGTATTCATCAATTTTTTCCAATTATTATATTGCCATTTTTATATATTGCATCATGAAATATGTTTATGCATTTACTGAATGTGAAGTGTATATTTTAGGTAATGGTTCAACCTATTCTTCTTCTTATTATTTTATTTGTATTTATTTTTTTCAGTTCACCTAAATAGTTCTGCAGTGTGACTATAAATATATATATTTATATATATATATACTTTTTATTTATCACAAATAAACATAATAACTGTAAAAGAATGAGAAAGAAAATAGTTTTTGATTGAGTAATGTATGTCGCACTGCTGTCACAGCACGACATTTACCTGACAACTACTATAAAATATAATAAAACAGATATAATAAGCTGTTGTTTGAAGAGGAAGAGGAACAATAAAGTGGTATTTTGTTTGTACATCGGAAACTTTCTTTGGGTCATTTTTGATCATCTTTAGGGACAGACTTCAGTGTAAAAGTAGTGTTTTACTACGGTTTTGTGTTATTTTCTATATGCAGTGTATCACAAATGTTATCGTTAATGATCTGTTGTAAGAAAAATCTTTTTAAAATATGTTAAAATATGTATATGAAGAATTCTTCGAAATGTAATGTGTTTTCAAGCAAAAGTTAAAAAATAATAATAATTTATAGAATCTAAATATATTGTGGTGAAAGTAAAAAGTAATAAAATTTTTCATTACACATGCAAAGTTTTGTTTATAGCCTAATTTTTAAACGTTTGTTTGTTTTTTTGTCATGTCATTTTTTAAAGAAATGAATAGGTGTGAAAATCAGATCACAGACCACAGGATCACATGATTTTTGTTAGACATGAGTTTTGAGCGTGACTCCTAACGCCTGTGTTGATGTGTGTTTCACAGATTGGTGATTGGGTGGCAGAAAAGATGCTAATGGCTCGCGACACATCTCGCGACGAGACTCAGAAGCTTCATAAGAAGTGGCTAAAACACCAGACCTTCATGGCAGAACTTGCTCAGAACAAGGAGTGGCTGGACAAGATGGAGAAAGTAAGTTCTCGGGGTTATGCTGTGCTCACTATCTTTGCTTAAAGTAGTTCATAATCTTAGATAATTAAGATAATTAAGTGTGTGCAAATGCTCGGTGCCATTCTTCACTTGGCTTGAAAAACGCTGTTAGGCACCTTGAAATGAAAACAGCACTCAGCTGAAAGTCTTTCTCTGTTGACTCATATTCCATTATAGTCAACGGCTCGTGTGAAACAGAGCCGGTAATCAGAGATGGCATGGCATTTAACAAGGGCAAATCTGCTTAGTGTATCATTTACATTTAGTGGTGCACACACACTTTCACTATTGTTTTGCATAGTAATTATTGTTAGTCATATTTATGGATTATACACATTATCTTCTGAAGCCAGCCACTAAATGTGATGTTGTTGAATGCTGTTGTTGTTGTGTGTTTGATGTATTCTGGATACGCCAAGATTTTCTACATTAATGAAGGTGAACTGTATTTTGGGGTCAGTAAGTGTGAGATACCTGGAACTAATCAGACGTCTTTACTCATATTAGTTTGAATATGTGTTTGAATCTGACAGGACAGATAATATGGGTGTGCGACAGGGTCGGCGAAAAACAAAAAGGATACATTTTTAGATGTTATATTTATATGTATATTTTCTTGTTTAAATCAGAGTTTATTCATTGTAATACAGAGTTTGAACTGATCTACAGAAATTATTTACATTTATTAAAGATTAGTTCATCAAAAAAAAATAACATTTGCTGTCCAAGGTGTGAGTTTGTGGAAACAGATTTGGAGAAAGTGTGCATTACATGGCTTGCTCACCAATGGATGCTCTGCAGTGAATGGGTGCCGTCAGAATGAGAGTCCAAACAGCTGATTAAAACATCACAATCATCCACAAGTAATCCACACCACTCCAGTCCATCAGATAATGTCTTGTGAAGTGAAAACCTCTATAATCCATCAAGACGTTTTAACTTTTAAACATCGCTTTTGACCACAACATGACTCCATAATCCATAAATAAATGCCCACTCCTGTTGTCCTCTGACATCAAAATCCACCAACATATTTGTTTAGAGCTGTTTTGACTTGTAAATGGTGCTTGATCTGTTCATATTTTCCTTCTGAATCATACAAGAAGATCTCTTATTGTAGGTGAAAGCAATGTATTGAACATTTTGAAGTCGTAATGATGGATTTGTTTCTTACAAATACACAGCTTTGCACTTCACAAGCCACTAACTGATGCACTGGAGTGGTGTGGATTACTTGTGGATTATTGTGATGTTTCTATCAAATGTTTGGACTCTCATTCTGACGGCACCCATTCACTGCAGAGCATCCATTGGTGAGCAAGTGATGGAAAGCTACACTTCTCCAAATGAAGAAACAAACTCATCTACATCTCGGATGGCCTGATGGTTAGTATACTTAAACAGATTTTCATTTTTGAGTGAACTATTCCTTTAATACCTATTTTTGTAACTGAAGCCTAAATTAAAGTCGCTATTAATATCTGGCCTAGCAAGACAACTCCAAAACGAATGACACAAAGTAATCACGAAATTCAAGTTGCTTATAGATGCTGCTTGCTTGATATTACCAGCATAATCATCACGGATATTATGTAAAAGCTTGACAGCGCATGATAGCATGTGAGAACTGTGTGTGTGTGTGTGTGTGTGTGCAGATTTCTCTTGACCTAGTATTTCCTGTAGACAGCTGAATCCTGAGGCCTATTTCATTTCTCTGTCATATAACCTTAAACTAGTTACCAGGAATAGAAATATGCTGAACTGTGCTAGCTACATATTTATAACAGCGCCCTGGATTCATGTACCGCGTTCTTATTTTCTGCTGAATTTGGCCCATTCGGACGTCTTTGCCTTGCTGTACCTGCTACATAAATGCTTTACACATTCACCGTGTTCACAGGTGTATTCACAAGGGACAAATCAATCTTTAGTTTGGACAGTTTTTGTTTCTTTTTAAAGCCCCAAAGTTACTTGTTCAGCAAACCCGAATTTTTATTTTCTCTGGTCAGTCACATCCAGTGTCTTAGTTTAATAATTCATCGCTGCACTTTAGCCAAAAATGTTGCCGATTCACCAACATGTATAATATACACTTGGATAAATAATTTTGTCTGCCATGCAAAAAAATTTACTTTGACATGCTACACGCTGTTTTAGAATTAAAATGTCATTGCTCATGTGCATCTCTTAATCTCTTGTGACAGGCTTTATTTAAATATGTGGTCAGAAATGACTTACCAGTAGTTTGCTAAGTAAGAGAAAAAAAACAGCTTGCTTACCATTAATGTATCCCTATATATAAAATAGGGTTTATCCGTAATTTAAGCATTTTACCGGGAGGTAATTTTGAAGGGCATCAATTGCAAAGCAAACTGCCAAAGCAGTATGTTCTTTAAATGCTCATATAGTAAGAGCTTCTGTTCATTAATCTCTATTTTCCAGTAAAAGGCGTTATGCAGCATCTCACCTCATGGACACATGCGTTAGAATTACAACATGCTGTATTGACTAGTTCTGATCCAATGTCAGTCACCGAGCAGCTGTCAGATGAAGCAGTCATGCCAAATCAAGTGAAGGGAAGGGGAATATGTGTCTGTTGCTAGATGCTGCTTTCCTCACCCCCCACCCCCAGCCCAACCCCAGTTCTCCATGTGTGAAGGTCATTTGTGCTGCCTCCTCTTCACACATCCATGTGCTGTATACAGCTCACAGGAAGTGATGAGATGCACTTCCAGGTCAGAATGAACTGTGAACAGCCAGCTTCTTTGGCAATGAATGTTTGTGGCTTACCCTCCTTGTGAAGGGTGTCAGTGATTGTCTTTTGGACAACTGTCAGATCAGCAGTCTTCCCCATGATTGTGTAGCCTAGTGAACCACACTGAGGCTATGTCTACATTAATCCGGATACATTTGAAAATTTATTTTTTTGTTTTAAAATGTTCTACGTCCACACTAAAAATTTTTAAGCATTTTATAAAAGTGTCTCACCCACACTGAAACATCAGAAAACGTTAAATTTGCTTAAAAAAGCTCACTGCAGATGATACACAAATACTTCAAATACTTCCATGTAAAGTAACTGAATTGATCAATTATTTCCTCTTACAGCACGCAAAAAATAAATAAAATAATGTACACATTTGTATGTGATATTATGTATAACTAGAGCTAAAGTGGAAAAAAAAAATATTATTTATGAAAATTTTAACCATCAGAATCTACAAATTAAAAACATAATCACACAAAGATACTGTATATTTTTTACTGTCCAATTTTGGTAACACTTTAAGATTAACTTGGTATAGTGTAATTTTACAAACAGGCACTGAAAAAGAATAATTAGTAACTATAGGTACTTAGTATAAGGTTAGGATTAGGGTTTAATGTAGGATTAGTTGCTTGTAATTATACATAAATTTAATGTTATTATAGTAAGTGCATGTAATGTGCAACTACATCACCCTAAAATAAAGTGTTATCCAAATAGTTTTCTTGGCCCCTCATAAGTTTTTAATCCATCTTCAATTTATCCTTCTTCATTTTTTATAATTGTCCTTAAATTATGGTTTTCATCCTTAAATGACTTTTTGATATTAGCTGAATATCTCCTGCCAAAACAATGTTTCCTGGAGGGTATTTATTATGTTTTGCACCTCTGGGCCCGGGGAAACTAATTCCCAGAGCAATATGGTACCTGACCAGTTCAATATTGTGTGTCATTGGTTCCTTGTGTGTTCACATGCACGTGATCTCCTGCATATTAATTACAAATGTTTCAATAATCAGATTTTAGTTTTCTGCCATCTTGAAAAGACATGCAAAGTCACAGAGACAATATTCCTTTGATGAAACTTCAAGAGTCCTACATTGTGACTCATTAGACACTCAGACACAAATTATCCGTCTTATTCCTCCCACCAACCACCTCTCCCACACTCACTCTTCTCTCAAGTGTACACTCTTTAGTGTTTTATCATCGCCACAGCATGAGGACGCTGAAGCCAACGATGTGACTGTGAGCGCACGCAGTGCATGTTGGGAGCTCAGGCCAGATTCCTGAGGAGGCACAGAGAACGAGAGGCTGTCATCAAGAGAGAGATGTTACGTAAAGCCCCTCGCAGCACCATGTTTAACCCAGTTCTGCTGCGTGAACCCGCTCTACTGCACACTGCACTGGCCAAAATGCATAAAAAGTTTTTAGTTTTTTTGTGTTCTCATCTCATCTTCAGGACAATAGAGCAATAAATATCCGTAGATAATGATACACAGCTAATGTAACCTTTAGAGATCACTTGTCCTATTTCCCAGCTTTCTTCTCACATCAAAAAAGACTTAGCAGCAGCTGCTGCAATGTGACATGCACGACTGGGACATACTCCCATTAGATTGCACATAATGCAGCATCAGAGAAAGACACGAATAATGTGGAAACCACTGTTACATGCCTCCATGCAGTATTCAAATCAGTTTGGCTGATTGACAAGTACTAATAAAATAAATAATTAGTTTTAATGCAGTATTAATAATTTAATTTCATTATGTATGTCAGTGTGAGCTAAATCATATGTTTGGCCATTACAGTCATCATTCTAGGTTAACCTCTAATTTACATATTTAAAAATCCATTCATATTTAATTAAATAAGCATCATTTAGTTTAGCACTGCAACTCGGTCGGGACTCATAAATGTGAAACATTGCTAATTTCAGAGTGTAAACCGTATTAACCGAGTTTTTAAAAATTCAAAGGGTTAATTTTTCAATATGTTATGTCATTATAATTTAACTGGATAACATGTGCTGTACATGCACTGCAAAAAAAAAAAAAAAAAAAAAAACATTCATCCAAGTTGTAAATAAGACAAAGAAAATTGTGCTGCATTCACATTGTACAAGAAAAATATTATTTCAGTCTTGCAGTACTTCAACTTGTCTTTTACTTCAAAAGGTTTAATTTGCTACTTGCTGTTTCTATGCAATTATTTGAAATTTACCACAAAATCCTACACAATTTCTTTCCCACTTCATAACTACATGATCCTGCTTTGTTTTTTCACTTGCTTTAGATAGCCTGTGATGTCACCGTTTGGCTGCCAGTGTGTGTGTGCGTGTGTGTGTGTGTGTGTGTGTGTGTGGGAAGCAGCCGGTCTGATTCCTGTGCTCATGGGCATCATTTCCATGGTCACTGTATCGCTGTACCAACCCCCTTCCCATCAGCCAGTGCTGACAGAAAGGATGAGTTATAATGGTTGGCTGTGTTGGGGGAGGGACACTGCATGTGTACTGTATGTATGTGCATGTGTGTTTAGGACCCCGTGGTCTGTGTGGAGATCAGGTGAGGGAGGGCCAGTCTGTGTGTGTGAGAGAGAGGTGTACCAGTTTAGTCTGTGCTCGTGCCAGGTTCTGTAGACCTGTCTGTCATGCATTCAAATACAAAACGTTCGCCAAAAACATCTATTGCACAAGAGTATTTGGTGAACAATGAAACAGAAAAAATATATAATAGGCATTTTACATATAAATAGTTTTTTACATTTTTACATCCACAGAAGATTTGAGTGGTTGTTTTCCATGCAAAAGTTTGTGTCTATTGTGTTAGGGTGTTTGCAGGTCATTGTTATGTGGTTGGTAAGAGGTTTGGATTTTTTTAAAGCTAATTTTTTTATGTTGTTATGCAGTTGCTAGAACATTCTGATTGGTTACAAGGTGGGAGTTACATGCAAATTCTTAATAATTAGGATAAAACCCCTAAAACTATGAGCACTACTCTTGCGTAAAAGAAGTACACTTTAGGACATTTAGAGTACTGTTAAAATATATATATATATAATAAAAATATAAATAATATACTGTTAAAATATATACAGTTCTTAAAAGGGTTAGTTCACCCCAAAATTTAAATTATGTCATTAATTACTCACCCTCATGTCGATCCAATTCAGTAAGACCTATGGAACACAAATTAAGATGTTTTTGATGAAATCTATGATGTAAGCTATGCAACTGAAATGTCTGATGCATACATGTGCATTCCTCTGCTCATAAACAAGCCCTGCAGCTGATGATGCACAATGGATATGAATTGTTGAAAAGTCATTATTTTTTTTTCTTTGTGCACAAAAAGTATTATCATAGCTTCAAAAAATTACAGTTGAACCACTGATGTCACATGGACTATTTTAACTAAGTCCTTACTACATTCCTGGCAACATTTGTGTCGGTCTATGCAGGGTCAGAAAGCTCTTGGATTTCATCAAAAATATCTTAAGTTAACAGGTTTGGAACAGCGAGGGCAATTAATGACAGAATGTTTATTTTTGGTTGAACTATCTCTTTAAGTATGCAAATGTGAAACGTTGCTAATGATACATTTAAATATCTATTCATTTCTGTTGAAACTTGTATTTCAAGTATTTAAATATTTTTTGCAATTAAGCATTTGTAATGAGGAATTATTGCATTTAAAATATGTTAACCTTAAATGTAATATTGAATAACACATTAGACTTAATCAAGCATTTTACATGTGCTTTAGCATCTAATTCAACACATTAAAATATGTGTACAGTACTTGAATGAATGATGCATTTATATAGCGCTTTATTGTGTATTGCTGTACACCCAAAGTGCTGTACAATCCTGTGGGGGTCTCTCCTCAACCACCAAAAGTGTGCAGCATCAACCTGGATGATGCGCCATAGCCATAGACTTTATTACAAAGTGCACTTTTAAAATTGTAAGTGTGTACTCTTTAAGTACTCTAAAGTGGTATTTTAAGTAATATTATATTATCAGCACGTAGAGTTCTTTAAAAAAATATACTTAACGATCTGAAGTACACCACAATCCACGTTCAGTACAATTAAGCGCACTTCTTTTTCCCAAATATAGTAATAGTGAAAGTAGCTAATAGCTTTAAATCTATGCACTGTTTATACAGTTCAAACTTTTTAATCTAAATGCAGATGCACAGATGAGTGTCTGAGGAACAATAATATTTCAGCAGTTTCATAATCAGTGTGCGTCTCTGAAGAAGCATCTGCTCTCGTCGTTAGATCAGCGTTCTCTGTCCTGAACTGATCTGAAGTGACGCAGGTGCGGTTTTCTTTTAGGTAAGCTGGAGTCCAGACACGGCCAACTGTACTCATGTGGATCACAGTCCTCAGCACACTGTTACACCGAGCTGTGATCACTGTGAGCTGATAATGACTAGTTCATCAGATCTAGCCAGTGCTTTTGTTCGTTCACTGCTAAAAGTGATAGGTAAAATTGATAGCCTGAATGCACTGTAAGTCGCTTTGGATAAAAGCATCTGCTAAATGCATAAATTTAATTTAATTAAATTTTAATTTTAAAAGGAGAGATGGAGGATGTTGGCACCACAACCACCAATGCTGTTGTTGTTTCCATATTGGAGCATGTCGGCTTTTATACGCTTAATAATAATAATAATAATAATAATTCCTTACATTTGTATAGTGCTTTTCTAGGCACTCAAAGCGTTCACATTGTCAGGGGGTATCTCCTCATCCACCACCATGTTTAGTGTTGAGAAGTCTTATACATTATACTCATACAAGTGAGTCCAGTTTTTCAGTTTAATTGAACTGGCTAAAAAAAAGATATTTTGATTCAGTTCAAGTCATGACTCCATGACACCAGTTCATTTACAGTAAATTAAAAAAATGTGTGTATGTATATAGTATGTATACATAGTATACACTTATTTTGTGTTGAACAGCATAGCAAAGCAAAAATTAAAAGTAATTTTAAGTGTAGTGTTATTCAATATCACTTTTAAAGACAATATATTTAAAATGTCCTAAATTTCAGCTTTGGGCCCTATTTTAACGATCTAAATGCAAAGTTTAAAGCACACGGTGCAGGTGCACTCGGGGCGTGTCCAAATCCACTTTTTAAAGACGTAAAAACAGTCTGTGCGCCGAGGTGCATTTTTGGAATGGGTTGTCCCTATTCCCTTAATAAGTAATGGGCGTAACGTTCAATAAACCAATCAGAGTGTCATCTCCCATTCCCTTTAAGAGCGAGATGCGCTCGCGTGAGGTGGATCTCTGTTTACATGCCAGAATTTATTGACAGAAAAGCTGAATGCTTCTCAAGCGAAGAAACAGATCTGCTCGTGCGCAAAGTTAAAGCACGCCAGCAAATCATCTACGGGACAAGCAGGAATCCACCACTGCTTCCCGAGGTGAAGAAGGCGTGGGATGAAGTAGAATTTCATTCATCATTATAAGTAGTAATAGGCTGAATTGCAAATAGGTAGGATAATTCTAATACACTATCCATCATTACACTTTTATGTTTATGTAGCCTACACAATAATATTCTTTTACACTGTAATCCTTTTGTTTTTAATATTTGCCATGTTTGTGTGATGTGCATCCCTGTGTGTAATAAGCAAAGTCAACGCGCACTGTGGACCCGCCCAGAGCCGCATTTTCTACCAACGCGCTCTCTTTAAATAACAAACAAATATTGGGCCATTGACTTTAGACTTTAGACCAGGTTTGAGTTGGTCTATGGCGCAGTCTATTTTCAGCTATAGCAAAAAAATATAGCAATGTGCCAGCAATGCGCCTGAACACACCTCTTTTTTTCAGACCAGCACACCCATGGGTGTACAAATGGGCACAAATGGATTTACTAATTAAATGATGTGGCGCTGGACGGGAAAATGTCAATGGCGCCAGACTGAAACTAGCAAACACACTTGTGCTGCACTACGCCTTGCATCGCTTTGCGCCGGGTGTATGATAGGGCCCTTTATCATTAGAAATGTGTAATTAGAAATATGTTTAAATGCAGGACATACAAGTTTGTTTTTTTCATTACTTAAATATTACAGCTTTATATGTAATTTTTATAATTGAAGTAAAAAAGCGTACTGTAAACCTCGACTAATTACATACAATACATTTAAACTATAATTATAATTGAATTATAAATAGCATGCAAATAAGCATCTGAAAACATATCCAGCTTACACTTAGAAATAAATATTTCTATAATAAACATTAACAATATTCTAAAGTGCACTTTAAAAAAAAAAAATTCCAGTGTTTGGGAATCCTGGAATCTGGAAGCTGTCATTTATTTTTGCAGTTCCATTTTGTGCCACTAGTGGGACAGAAACGGTCAGTTTTCATCATTGAATACTGATGGTTTTCTCTGTGTATTATGGGTTTTCTCAGGAGGGCCAGAGGTTAATGCAGGAGAAGCCCGAGATGAGCGCGCTGGTGAAGAAGAAGCTGGAGGAGATCCGTGAGTGCTGGCAGGATCTGGAGAGCACCACACAAGCTAAAGCCCGGCAGCTGTTCGAGGCCAACCGAGCCGACCTGCTGGTACAGAACTACTCCAGTCTGGACCAGCGACTAGAGCAGCTCGAGGGACATCTGGCACACGTGGACTACGGCCAGGACCTGACCACTGTCAACAAGCAGCTGAAGAAACTACAGGTCTTTACTCTTATTTCACAGACACAAGTATCAGCAGCTTTCAGTCTCACGAGTTTAGAAATGCTATGTGCGACAAGATGATGTTTCCTCCAGATCTTGCTTTCATTTTTGATCTGGCAGATTGCTGGTTTCCAACATGCCTTTAATTTGCTCTTTATTTCTTTCCTGTGCTGAAGACTTTAATTTTATTTTCCACTGCTGCATTTACTGGTAATATGAGCCTCATCACTGTCCACCGTATGAGTGTGATTCATGTCGCTGGTGTGGCTCTCCTCTCTGACAGCATGCCATGGCTCTCAGCTGATCTGAGTTCAGTTTCAGCTCTGTCCCCATGTCACTCCATCCTCATCACCATCAGCGGTATTGTATCATCTTCATTTACGATTTCTTGATTTGCACATGCCCTCTCTCTTCCTTTCAGTTTGTTTTTATGTTCTTTAAATTCCCATCTGTTTTCACCAGAATATATTTCATATGTACATCATAGGTAGCGGTCAATGCTATGTGTGTGTGTATGGGAGTGTGTGGTTTTTATTGTGCTATGTTTCCTGTCCTTTTATACATCAGCATATTTCAAACACTTTGCCTTCAGTAGCATTTACTGTAGTTGAAAATGTAAAAATGTTTTTAGGTGTGCCAGAGAGAATGAAACATTTCAATTAATAATTCTGATTCTAGATTATTTTTAAGGTTCATTTGCATGTTGTGTAATAGTAGTAATAATATGCAGTTGTTAATAATAATGCAGTACATGAAGTCTCTTCTAGTTTGACATTAACTGTGTTTAAGTCAATGAATTGCTGCGTCTCATTTCAGAATGAAAATAGCATTAGTGTGTTTGTAATAGTTGGTCACATGTTTGAATCCCATTACTGTAATTACAATAGCCCTTGAAATATGAGATTGGATTGGTCATTGGTTCAATTCACTGTCTTAATCTATGTAACATCTGACCCGAATGGGTTACTGCATCTGGATCTTTTTAAACACTACCCTTTCAAAAGTTTGGTTTTTGGTATTTAGGCTGCATTTATTTGATAAAAAATACAGTAATATTGTGAAATATTATTACAATTTTAAATAGCAGATTTGTATTTTAATATATTTTTAATTAGTATTTATTTATTTAAATGTAAAATTTTGAGCAACATTAGTCTTCAGTGTCACATGATAAGAAATCATTAATAATCTGCAGATTTGCCACTGAAAGAAACATTTAAAATACATTGTTGAAATAGTTACTTTTTTTTTTTTAAAAAACTGTGAATACTGTGATACTTTTATTCTTAAGATTATTTGATGAATGTAACGTTCAGTGGAACAGAATTTATTTGAAATAGAAATGTTTGCTAAATTATGTCTTCATAAATGTTTTTACAGTCACTTTTAATAAATGTAATGCATCCTTGCTGGAGTATTAAATTATTCCTAAAACATCTTGCTGACACCAGACTTTTGAATGTTAGTGTATGTCCTGATATCTTTGCTATCAAATCTAGTGTCCTTCGCCATTTTTAAGGAATGACAAGCACAATTTTAACATAAATGAGCATTTGTTTTGGAAGTTTGAAAGTTTTATGATGATGTCATAACTCACTTCCTGTCTCCTTTGGTCTCTCTGGTGTTCTTCCTCTCCTCTTTCCCACTATCTATACTGTCGTCATTTTTAACCGTGCTTCACTGTGTTGAACTGTGTATCTCTCCATCCTTCTCTCTTTGACGTACACTTCTTTCTCTTGTCCTTCCTTCCTGTTCTACACTTCAAACGACCTCTTCATTGATACTCTTTTGCTCATTCATCATGTTCCCTCCACTTCACCTCTAACAGACGATGGAGTGTCAGATGGAGGAGTGGTATAAAGAGGTCGGAGAGCTGCAGGCTCAGGCGGCCTCCATCCCTCAGCAGGGGCAGGTGATGGGAAAGGTGTCTGAGAGACAAGCCGGGGTGGAAACACGAATTGTGCGACTGATTGAGCCGCTGAAAGAGAGACGTCGTATCCTGCTGGCCTCTAAAGAAGTGCACCAAGTGGGCCGTGACCTCGAAGATGAAATTGTGAGTTTAGCAGCCTCATTATAACTATTAGCTTTAATATATTTTGAAATGTGCAACATGTTGTGAATGTTTTTGCCTGCAGTTGTGGATACAAGAGCGTCTCCCCGTGGCCACTTCTCAAGAACATGGCACAAGCTTACAAGCTGTTCAGCAACTCATGAAGAAGAATCAAGTAAGACAGCATCAAAAACTCTACTGAGCAGAGCTCTCAAGACTCTGTTTCTCATGGTCATCTCCTCTCAGAGTCTGCAGAGAGAGCTTCAAGGTCACCGTGGACGTGTGGAGGATGTTCTGGAGAGAGCAGGTGTGATCGCGTCTATACGCAGTCCAGAAGCAGACAGCATCAGGGCCGGCATGGAGCAGCTCCATCAGCTGTGGGAGGCGCTGTGGAGCGAGACCGAGCAGCGGCAGCTCCGGCTGGATGTCATGTACCAGGCGCAGCAGTACGACTTTGATGCAGGAGAGGTGGAGGCCTGGCTGAGCGAGCAGGAACTGCACATGATGAATGAGGAGACGGGAAAGGTAGGAGAAGAGAACAGACCAGTCATGTGGGGGTGGGAAACACCAAACAGCCATACTAAATAATAAGCAATAAATAACTCTAATCAACAAAATGTTAGCTTTCTGGCTCGTATATATATATATACACACACATACATTATATATGGTATATAAAGTACAAACATGTTACAGTTTATGTAGGCGAGAGATCAGGGCAGGTGGCAGACAGACAGAGTTGAGAGAAGGCAATCTGAGTCGGTGCAGGCAGAGAACAATCAGGGAATCAAGAAACAGCCCAAGGTCAATACACTAGAAAACAAACACTCAGAAAAGACAGCCGGGGCAAATCAAAGCTTCGCAGTGATTGAGCGTTTGGTGACTGCTTATATGTGTGTGCATGTTTTTGTGACATATCAGGACACAGCTCTGTATAATGACATGGGTATGACACAGATATTACAAGGAGAGGGTGACTTATGAGGACATAACCCATGTCCCCATTTTTCAAAACGCTTATAAATCATACAGAAGTTACCTACTGTAAATATATTAAAACTTAATTTTTGATTAGTAATATGCATCGCTAAGAACTTCATTTGGACAACTTTAAAGGTGATTTTCTCAATATTTAGATTTTTTTCCACCATCAGATTCCAGATTTTCAAATAGCTGTTTCTCAGCCTAATATTGTGCTATCCTAACAAACCTTACATCAATGGAAATCCTATTCATTCAACTTGTATGTGATGCATTAACCTGGTTTTGTTGTCCAGGGTCACAAATCACAAAAATCTTTATTGTTTGAGACCTGTGTAAACGTGTCGTTTTCCGGGATGCTGCAGTGTTATAGATAATGAGATTGGAGCTGTGTGTATCTGAACTGTGTCCCTCTCTCACATAAGGATGAAGCCAGTACTCTGCAGCTGCTGAAGAAACAGCTGGCGCTAGAACAGACCATAGAGGACTATGCCGAGACCATCGGGATGCTTTCTCAGCAGTGCAGACAGCTGCTGGAGCTCGGACATCCAGACTGGTAAATGTGCAGCAGTACTCACTGATTCAATCAAATATACAAACACACAACAATCTTTTGCTCATCTAGTTTCACTTTTGTGCAATCGCAGATGCCATTCTTTGTACTCCAGTGATAACACTTTTCAAGAGTAATAGATTTCACTGATTTCTTTTCCTCTGAATGACTTCTAAGTATGTGTGTGTGTGCTTGTGCCTCAGTGAGCAGATCAGTAAGCATCAGTCTCAGATCGACAGGCTGTACGTGTCTCTGAAGGACCTGGCGCAGGAGAAGAAGTCTCGTCTGGAGCAGCAGTACTGGCTCTATCAGCTCAACAGGGAGGTGGATGAACTTGAGCAGTGGATCGCAGAGAGGGAGGTCATCGCCAGCTCCACTGAACTCGGACAAGACTTTGAGCATGTATCGGTCAGTTGATTCAGCTATTCCATTTTTATCTGCCCCTAAACATGATCAGCTGTAGCTCTTGTAATTCTAACACTGTAAACCCGATCCTCAGATTCTGCAGGAGAAATATACAGAGTTTGCATCGGAGACTGGGAGCCTGGGGCAGGAGAGGGTCACTGCTGTTAACCAGATGGTCGATGAGCTCATAGATTACGGGCATGCGGATGCAGCCACCATCGCTGAATGGAAGGATGGGGTGAACGAGGCCTGGGCGGATCTGCTGGAGCTGATGGAGACGCGAGGACAGATGCTCGCTGCTTCACACCAGTTACACAAGTTCTTCTCTGACTGCCAAGAGGTATGAAGGAGGAAACGCAGGACATCTGATTAAGTCGTCTAAACTGAGTGTTTTGCCAAGGCCATCATAATTATTACTAGTATACTTCACTATCACTGTCAATATTGCTCAAGTGGTTTTCTTCAAATGCTTGTTTATTAAACTATCTGTTTAAATGACATGCATCCATCCAAGCAACCATATAGCACTGCATTAAGCCAGAATTTTTCAAAAAAAGTTGCCACCCTGTTGAAAAATCCAGCATATGCTGATTAGGTATGTTTTGAAGAATGGCTGCTGGTTTGAGTTGGTTTAAGCTGGTCCTAAGCTGGTCCTGAGCAGGAGCTAGTTGCTTAGGACCAGCACATGACCAGCTAAAGACCAGCTTAAGCCAGCAACAACCAGCAGCCATGCTTCAAAACATACCTAACCAGCATATGCTGTGTTTTTTTTTTCAACAGAGCAGCCAATACCACCATTTATTATTATCGTCACAAAATGTTCATGGCTACCAGAATATTTTGTTTTATGAATATCTGAATCTGCAAGTACATGTCAGAAGGAAGAACAGAGCCTCTGCTTTTAAATGAAATGTTTTATTCTAGCTTCATGCATTTTCTCTTTATCGATACTTGAATGTGGGAAAGTTTCCTAAAACTCTTCTGGAGTAGATCTCAACTTTTCCAACAATGTTACATGGGCAGTGTACTTGATATTATTGGTTGAATAAAAATCCTAGCTTTCTTTAATGCCCTGGCAAGCTTTTTATATATATATTTTGTTTTATTACTGTGATATCTGTGGGATAATGCTGAGGCATGTTTGTCCTTCTGCTGCAGGTGTTGAGGAGACTGAGACTAAGCTGTGTTTGTGTGTTTACTGTGTGTACATGATAAATAGAAGCAGTGCTCGTGCTGCATGAAAGCTTAGACCGCAGTGGTCTCGTCTGTCTGCAGGTGTGGAATAGCATGAGTCTGTTTGTGTGTTTCAGGTTTTAGCACAGATCGAGGATAAGCAGCGGAGGTTACCTGAGGTTCGCGCAGGTCAAGGAGGCACTTCAAACACCAGCACACTTCAGAGACTTATGCAGACTTTTGAACATGATATTCAGCTACTTGTTACACAGGTGAACTGATGCAACACATCCTTATGCAAGGAGTGCAAAATAAATATATAAAGTTTGTAGATAGATCTCTAAAATACTTGATGATAAAATACGGTTCATGACAGTGGCAGCATTTGTATAAAGAGGGTTGTTTTCCTCAGGTAAGACAGTTGCAGGAAAGTGCAGCCCAGCTCCGAACAGTTTATGCCGGGGAGAAAGCAGAAGCCATCGCCATGCAAGAACATGAAGTGATGCAGACATGGAAAGAGCTGCTCATTTCCTGTGAAGACTGCCGAATGCAAATCACCACAGCTACAGACAAGTTATGCTTCTTTGGGATGGTGCGTGATCAGTTGATGTGGATGGACAGCATCATCTGTCAGATAGGAACTGGGGAGAAACCAAGGTAGGACACATGCTGGGACACTTGCTGTCTGCTTAAAGGAGCTCATTAAGGTGCTTTATCATTGTAATGCATGAAGGTTTGCTTCAGGTCATCTGAAGAGCAGCCACTGTGGCCGCTGGAGTGTACTATAGGTAATCATACCGCGAGCACAAAACAGTGATAAGGTGGTAAGTGCATGAACCACAATAGTATTTATACATCATATTACGATTAAGCGTACTAGTACCCATTAGGAGCACTGTATTGGAACACAATAGATCTGTTAGAAAACTTAAAGAGCTGCTGTGTTGTCCAGTACCCATATAGGCAACTACCTTCTTGAAACACTAATTTATGTGAAATGAACAGAGGACTTAACGTAGAAATTATTAACAAAAACGTAGAAATATTCCAATAGTCATTGGATTCCAGTGGAGTTATTGTACATGCAAAAATGCAAGGTATTTCAGTAAAGGGTGCATGCAAGGTATTTTGAGCACTTTTAAGATGGCTTTCAATGCTTGGGTGTAGGTTGGCAGCTTACTAGGTTTTTAGAACAATGCTATAGCACATCTATATGTTTTGGCATATTTTGAAAGTCTTTACAAAGAACCAGTAATACTGCAAAAGCTCGTGAGCAATTATGGACACTCTTCTGTTGCTGTTTCTTTCTGTGGGCAGTCTTGGCCCATGTTTTCTCGCCTGAATAACTCTCTCTTCTCTCACTGTCAGCTCTTTCCTCAGAGCTTTAATGGGATATGGGGTCTCTGGTGCTTGCAGGGACGTGTCATCTGTGGAGGTCCTGATGAACTATCACCAGAGCCTCAAGAGTGAAGTGGAGGCCAGAAACAAGAGCGTCTTACAGTGTATCGAGATGGGCAAGACTTTACTGGCGGCCCGTAACCCTGCATCAGAAGAGGTGACACAAAACAGCAAGCACAAACTGTTCACAAATTATTGGAAATTAAGGCCCAAAACATAATCAATGTCTTTTTTATTTCATGCATTGCTGCAATACAAAATGTTACAGACTGCAATTACATATTGCATTCTCAACATTGCCAAAAGGGGTGCTATAGTGTGTATTAACATAAACATTTATTCTACAGCAAATATTATCTTTTAAAAAGTTTAAGTCTAGCTACTCGAATATAAAAATTCCCCGAATACAGTGGTTTGTTACTGCAACAGCAATACAAGAAAACACAATAAATATGTACGATGTAACTTCCTGCATTTCTGTCTCTGCTGTCTCTTCTGGCCGAAGAGATGATGACTAAAAGACATCCCAAGCTGTCTTCTGTCTGTACCTTACTACGATGCATTGACTGTTTCAGATCAAAGAAAAGCTGGAGAAGGTTTTGGCCAAGCAAAGAGAGCTCACTGAGAAATGGGACAAACATTGGGAAGAGTTGCAGCACAGTGGGTGAAATTAGGCTAATGGAGAGCAAACATTATGCAAAAATTATGTAATCGGTGTCATGTGCTTCCTATGATCTCATTCTCTCTCTGTGCCTTGGCAGTGTTGGAGGTGCATCAGTTTGCTCAGGAAGCAGTGGTAGCAGAGGCCTGGCTCACTGCCCAGGAGCCCATCCTAAGTAGTAATGAACTGGGAGGCAGCGTGGATGAGGTTGAACAGCTGATTCGCAGACATGAAGCCTTCCGCAGAGCTGTGGCAACATGGGAAGAACGCTTCAGCTCTTTGCGTCGTCTTACCACAGTAAGAGAGACCAGCCAACCAAACCCAAGGGTCAGGGGTATCCAGTCCTGCTCCTGGAGGGCCAGTGTCTTGCAGAGTTTAGTTCCAACCTGGCCAAACACATTTGCCGGGAGGTTTTGAGTTTTTTTATTAGGATTGGTGCTGAACTCTGCAGGATAGTGGCAATGGAGGAGCATGATTCAAACCCCCTTGAGCAACATTGAAAACAGCAAAACAGATCCACACTGATGTCTGCTTGTGCAATTTTTACAAGTTGGAAACTTTTCTTTAACTTAACCATAGTTTGAACTTGTCAATAGACTACCTACTGAAATTCTGTGAAAAACTGTGTATAGCATAATGTCTTTTTTATAAATGTTACAGAATTGAATTGTGGGTGTACAAATAATAACCCATTCTGTTGTTTAACGATTTAGGTAGAGAAGATAAAAGCAGAGCAGAGTAAGCTTCCTCCAACTCCCTTGCTGGGACGGAAGGTTTTCTTGGAACCTCAGGACTCTTCTCCTGCTCACAGTAGCCCTTCCTCCATCATAAGACAAACCATATACGAGCAGGGCGAGACCCGGATGGAGCGCATCACCCCTCAGCCCTCTCCCTCTTCTTTGGCCTGCAGACTGGGTTCTAGTGTGGTCAACAACACTCCCATTATAAATGGAGCTGCTACTTGTCGCCTTCAGGAAGCCAGGAATGCTGGGATTGTTGGAGTGGCTGCAGGACTGGGCACTTCTATGGAGCACAAGGTCACCCAATTGCGAACGGAATTTAAGGCCCAAGTCCCGCAACAGAAAATCGAACATATCCATGAGGTGGTCCATCCCCTACTGGAGAGAGACAGGGAGCGTGAGCGTTATCATGAGAACGTGATGGCAGAGGTGGTGCTCCAGGAGCCTGGTGGAGGAAGGGAACGCCTAAACAGCATGGTGGGAGGGAGCGGGAGCAGTCGCTCAGAGCTGCTGGTGGAGCAGCATCCCCCACCGAGGGAGTCGCGGATGGAGAGACAACTATCAACTGAGCAGCTGATTCAGGCACGCAGGGACGAGCTGCCTCAGGAGGTGTGGAGAGAACGAGCTGGGAGAGCAGAGAGGAAACTGGAGAGACAGACATCTAGTGAACAGGAAGGTCATGAGGTGCGGCGTAGGGACAGACACCGACCAGAAAGACAGAACAGCAGTGAGCAGGAGGCTAGGGAGCAGTCGGACAGACGCTCTGGTGGTGGGTGAGTGACTGTATTTGTGATCACAAACAAACCACAAAGACTAGGGCTGCACGATTAATCGCATGTGATTGTCATGCGTGTCTCGTCAGTAAAGCCGGTTCTGTGATTAACAGTAAATGTCCATCACCTGCTTTCAAATGGAGTGGCACTTAATATACAGAGTCGTAGTTCACTGACAAGCTACGAAATATCACGTTCATAAGCGAATGCGTTTTATCTGCGATTATGAAGCGGTATTGTGTAGCTTGTCAGCGAACTATGGCTTTGTGTTGTAAGTGCCGCTCCATTTAAAAGCAGGTGATGGATATTTAGTACTAATCACAGAACCAGCTTTACTGACGAGACATGCATGACAATTGCATGCGATTAATCGTGCAGCCCTACAAAAGACACTACAAAAGTTACAGCATTGCTGATATATACTGATATGTAGAGATTCTTTCACATGCACATTCGGACAGATTTCTAAGAAAACTTCTTGACTGCAGTTCACATTCACTTTTCATGAAGCAGTCTATTCTTGATGGATAAATCATTTTCGTATATTACCTGCTGGACTGTTTAACCTGTCACATGAAGGACGTAAAAGGACTGTAAATGCTTTCCCATATTAGGGGCTTTCACACTGGTGGAACCTTTTCATAGTTCCTAGAACTTTTGGCGGAAGATCTTTCTTTTTGCCTTTTTTCACACCGCAGGAACTAGGAACGGTTTTCGTTCTAGGAACTCCACATTTGGGAGAACTAATTTGGCTCCTACTTTAGAGTAGGGTCTAAAACAATTCTAGAGGAACCTGGCATTTTTGAAAAGCCATGTAAAAAATATTAACTCCACGAACATGGAAAACAGCGATAACGGCATTTAGGTACCTGTTGTAGACAGTGTTGTGTTGTTTTCTCAGCCTTGATGAAATGTAATACTGCATGGAAGATTTAGTCAGAATTCCATGCACTTTCAGTAACATAAATAGTGCGTTTACATAAAACCCATGATACACAATAACCAGCTCTGATCACAGCATCCTCTATTCACCAGTTTCTGATGTTGTAAATACTGCGAGTAAAAATGTAGCTGTTGACTGCTTTAGGGGCCATTCACATATCGCGCCTAAAAACGCGTGGAAAACGCTAGGCGCGCCGCTTTTTCCTTCTTTCCAAAGCGCTCAGGCAGAAGCAGAAAGGCGTCTGCTTTTGCTAAGCAACCATGATGTGCTCTCTCCAGGAAGACGTGGAAATTTCAGCAAAGGATAAATGGATTTGCAGCACTAAAAATCACTCGCAGTAGCTCTGCTACTAAATTTATTTCAAAATGGCAATCCATATACAGCTATGAACAGCTGTTCCTTCATCTTGGCTGAGTTTTCAACATTGTTACGGAAAAGGATGAAGCTGATTGGTTAGTTCTTGTCACATGACCCGCGGTGTGCTTGCAGCTCTCTGAAAAGTTGAGATGTTTTTAACATCGCTTCCATTATGAGCGCGCATGCCACGCGCCTACATTGGAAATAACGAACTTGCACGTGCAAAAGACGCGATATGTGAACGGCCCCTTAGAGTTCCTGCTGCTGGATCAACCAGGAAAATGGACAGAGAGGGAAATTGGTTCTTCTTGGTAGCCATGCTGGCTAGTTCCTAGAACTGAGTTACACTTGCGGTACAAAAGCCCCTATTGATTTCGAAGTAGCCCAGCAACTTTTTTCTGTGCGGTTCAAGCAAAATAGCATTTCCAGGTCTCAGATTTCGCCTTTATGTTGGCAGGGACAAAAGGTCGACTCTAGCTGAGATTGTGGAGCAGCTTCAGGAAAGAGAAGCAGCACAGGTGTGTATACAATCTAATATTTGTGTATCTTGTTTTAAACTACATTTTATCACATGTACATTACTGTTTATTTCTAACTCAGGCACGAGGTGAGATTCCACGTGTACCCAATGGTTTTCCTGAGAAGTCTTCTAGACTGGACCGACCACGTGCTCGCGACAGACCCAAACCGAGAAGAAGACCACGACCCAAGGATCCAACAACTGGTGAAACACGGCGCTCAAGGTCTGCACCAGCCCAGGGCAGCCAACCAGTTCCCCAGCCAGCTACCCACATGGCCCAGCATGAAGGGTTCCTCTTCCGCAAAATAGACATTGAAGTCCAAAAGAAGAGTTCAAACAGGTGGGGCTTTGTGGTCTAAAATTATGGGCACATGGCATGGAATTAGCATGGAAATGGCTAAACCAAATATGCCAATCAGTATGATTGGTTATTCAAAGCCATGCTAATGTTGTTATTAGCAATGTGTACTGATGCTTAGAGCACTAACATTTGTTATTACAAGGCAGCTCTTATTTTCTTTCACCAAGTTTCAAGATAAACTGTGATATGCTTGAAAGCTTTACAAGCCAAAAATGTTTCCTGAAGTTAAATCTGAGGAGCAGCTGTTTGGCTGGCATTTCTGAGTACAAGTTTCATATCCAGCTATGGCAGAAAATAGCTAGCTGTTAGCACTGCTTGCCACTTGCATGGTAATACTAAAATCAGCCTGGATGGTGGGTGATACTGTGTCAGAAGACCGACAGATGTTGGGTCTCTGAAGCCATGGCTAGCAAGGTATGAAGCCTTAACCCTTCACAGCTTTATACAGCCATTTTGTATAAGGCGGCAAACACCCCCTTTGGAGCTCAAGTCACAAAACAATTAGTTCATTGCACTGAGCAGTTTAGAGAATTCAAAAGAATGGTTGTCTGTTCTTTTGTAGCATGATTTGCATTTACATTATCTGTCTGTCCACTAAAGCCATTTTCATAATAGCATTTGCGTTTACATTGCATCATATCTCATTGTGGGTAAGTCGTGGCCTAGTATGATTTCTAACCCTAGGGTTGTGGGTTCGAATCTCGGCCGGCAATACCATGACTTAGGTGCCCTTGAGCAAGGCATCGAACCCAGAAACTGCTCCCAAGGCACCGCAGCATAAATGCCTGCCCACTGCTCTGGGTGTGTGTTCACTGCTCTGTGTGTGTGCACTTTGGATGGGTTAAATGCAGAGCACAAATTCTGAGTATGGGTCACCATACTTGGCTGAATGTCACGTCACATTTTCACTTTCACTTTTTTAACCAAAATCTCTCTTCTTTCTAATGCTCTCTTTGCGGCTGACTGTTCTTCTCCCTCTCTTCAAAGGTAAGCCATGGTCTGTCCATCTCTTTCTAAAAGTCTAATGATTTTTGCAGCAGTTTGGTCTTGCTCAGTCTTAAAGGCTGGTCATCCCAGACTCAGTAGGTGAGTAGCTAGACACTGCATAGTGTCACCTGGGTGGTGATGGTCCAATCTTCTACTTTCTCTCCCACACTACAGCAGATCTTGGGTGAACTTGTACTGTGTGCTGAATAAAGGTGAGCTGGGATTCTATAAGGATGCGAAGAACACCTCCACACCTTACAACAACGAGCCACTTATCAACCTGAGCGGTTGTGCCTGTGATATCAACAGTGGTTACAAAAAGAAGAAGAATGTCTTCACTCTCAAGTACTTTCATTAGCTTTTTCAAAAAGATTGGTTACTTGTGTGGCGTTCTCTTTGCATAACATTAATTTTGCTTTATAATTTTAGAACTAAGGATGGAAGTGAGTTTCTGTTCCATGCTAAAGATGAGGTGAGTTGATTTTTTGTTTTTATCCTAGTTGGTTTTTAAAATTTTTTCAATTCTGCACAAATTTTGGGCCGACTTTAAAGGTGCAATAGGTGATTGTACAGTATTCAGAAACATGTTTTGTTATACTGGTTGAAACCGTCTTCACATCCTGGTAGCATTCATGAAGTTAAGTGGTCTAAATGTATTTATATATTCTTTGGAAGGCGTAGGACCAAGAAATGGTCGTCCAATCAAAACACTCGTTCAGAGCATTTTGATTGACTTTCCTACCTGCCTGTCAACATATGTGCATACCTCTGCACACCCTGTTTGCGCAGACAGGATATGTCATCAGCGCGTTCACATATGCTATGCAGACAGAGCAAGAAAGGCAGGCAAACAACCTGATCTTCCTTCCTGGTATTGGAGTATTTTTACTAAATGTTCTATTAAGTTTTCTCACCGGTGAATGACACATAATGTGTTATAGCAATGTTATCTCTGATCGTCTGGTCTGTTCGTGTTCATGCATTCAGGAGGCATGGCTTTGGACGGTGATTTGCAGGGAGGGTGGGACATACGCTTTCAGTGCTATTAGGCTAAAGTTTGTATTTTCCAATATCTCCTATTGCACCTTTAATTCAGTCCGTAATACATTTTTAACCAGGCCTATATGAAATCTTCAGGCATTTTCAGAAAATCTGACTAACCTAGCATACTTTAGAAGCTGGCTTATTGTTGTTGTAAAGCAGCGGTTCTCAATTCCAGTCCTCACGCCACAGTGCTCTGCACATTTTGCATATTTCTCTTATTGCTTCAGACGTTTGTTTTATTCGAACATAAGTGCCCTGCGAAGTGGACATCACAGGATATTCCGACATGATTACAGTTCGAAGTGAACGTATATGTTCCATTCAAAGTGCATTAAAGTTTGCGAGACGTGAAGTAAAATTGAATTGATTTACAGGTTTATGATTTTCTTCTTTCAGATGAATCAAACCGGAGTTATATAAAATCATTTTCCTTAGAATGGTGTTAGAATGGTAGTAGGTGGGTGTTTTTGTTCAACAGTCCAAACGTAGTCAAATAAAGCACATCCATCCATATTAAAACGTGCCTTACCCAGCTTCAGGAGCTGAATGAAGGCCTCCTGTAGAGTATCGATGCGTTTTTGCAAGAAAAATATTCATATTTAAAATGTTACACTTTTTTTCTCACTTTTGTTGACTGTCACACGTGCAAGCCATTCCGGGGGATGACGTAGGAAGTATGTGTTGCAGACGCGGTGGTGATTCGTGACAAACGTGGAAGCACAGCGGAGAGACAGCAAAACAAAAACCATTGACGAATTAGAAGCACAAAATGAGTACTTGTAGAGAAGAATGTGAAGGATTTCAATATAAGCCCAGAGGTGCCTGGTTTTCTTTTGCTTCCTTTGCTCCTGTAAACAAAATCACGAGACTAGCATATCTTACATGCATGACGCATACGTCCTACATCAACCCCAGAACGGCTTCCACATATGACAGTCAGTGAAAGTGAAATATACATTTTTATAACATTTTAAATATCGATATTTGTTTTACAAAAACTCATCGATTTGGAGGCCTTTATTAACCCCCCAGATAATTTTTTTTATATATATATAACTCCAATTGGATTTGTCTGAAAGAAGAAACTCATAAACACCTAGGATGCTTTGAGGGTGAGTAAAACATGGTCTAATTTTTATTTTGGGGTGAACTAACTCTTTAAGTTGGTTTACCAGCTCAAACTAGCCTGACTAAGCCAGTCCATCAGCTAGCAGTACACACTTCTTGACAGAAAAAAGACATTGGCAGAAAGTATTAATCAAATAATTTGAAATATTTCATAAGTAAGTAAAACACAAGGATTGGGGAATGTAGATTCTATTCTGTAGAAATCTCTACAGTTTTCTATGGGGGTTTCTCTTGCTGATTCTGTGCCGTCCTGGCTATAGCTCATTACAGTGATTCAGGTCAACTTTTTTACATCTTCAATCTCTCTTTGGTCTGTAGGATGAACTGAAAAGCTGGGTCACGAGTATAAACGCTAGTATAAGTGAACATGAAGAGATTCCCAAACGGGGGCAGACCAATCCAACTACCTCATCTACTGACGAGGGAACACGCAGGGATGGCAGCAGGGCAGGCGGCTCGGAAAGAGGTGAAAAGTCAGACCGAGCCGACGGGGGATCTGTGCGCTCAGACAAGGGGGAAAAGCCTGAGAAAAAGACGGGCAAGAAGAAATGAGGCACACGATTGTAGTGAGACAGGAGCCAGGACTTCTAAAATCCAGGAAAGTGCTCTGACAGGATCAGGAAACGAAGGCGTCACTGTGAACTCCCTTTTTGTCTTGCTATCCAATTGAGTGTGGAATCAGGCAACACGGAGGAGCACAGAGCTCATGTGCCAGTGAGCGCCCTCTAGTGTCTGCCGAGGACCATGACCATTCAGGAGCTCCATATGGGCCAAAGAGCTGATAGCATAGGCAAATAGAGGACAAGCGAGAAAGATGTTATAAGTAGTGAAGTAGCTCATGAAGATTATTTTCTAATCCGTCTATGAAAAAGATTACCCCTATGTATGTGTACCCATCTCTCTCTTTGTATATTCTACTTCTCAACATCAGTTCTATACAATCTTGCGCTGAAGAGAATGGAAATATGCCAAAATCTTTCTCAAGGTTGGGTCTTTTTTCTGAAGAGCATGTTTTGTCTGTTTATTTTGTAAGTTGTTTTGCTCTTTTATACTGTTAACATGTTGATTTGTATTCGTTGGCTCTTCCACACGATTTTGATTCTCGCCTTGCCACTTTGTAGACCACATGTTTGAACGCCGTATGATATATCAGAGCATGCCCTACAAGGTTTAACTTTCAAGTGAAGAAATAAATGGTCTGTTTCAAATAAAGGGAAGCAGCTCACCTGCTGGGAGTGTGTGTTCTCAAATTTGATTCCTAGGGTTTGTTGGTGTCGTAAATGAGATTTCCCAAATCTCAACCATTAATCTCATATTATGCATTAAATGTCGAGTGTGAGTTAATTTGCTCTTTAAATGACAGATTACCAAATCAGTTTATGTGTGTATGTGTCTATGCATGTACACATTGTACTCGTCATCAAGCCATTCTGAATGCGAGATTGCGTTTACATTATTTTATTTATACTCAAAAGTCTTCCAAGCACAGAACTGATTGTTTTGTAAATCTTGAAAGTTTTTTTCCTCTTGTCACTTTCTCCCAGCATTATTTCCAAGCATTGCTCTGAGGGTTGAATGGATGCAGGCGTTGGATTTAACTGGTGGTGTTTGTAGGATGGCAGCTGAATGCCATGTAGATGTTTTGTGATTGTCTCTCCTGATTGGTAGAAACTGGGATAAATATGTCTTTGAATTTTGTAGTTCCGCAGATATAGAAAGCCCATAGCTAGCAAAAATGCAAAGGTATATTGCAAGAAAATCGGTACATGCTTTAGACAGCTCTGCAAATGTTGACACATATCAGTTTTGGTTCTTTATACATGCACACAAATGAGCGATTTTTCATGCAACATACAGGGTTGAAATTAAATGTCGAAGTATATGTGTTAAACGGAAACTTAATGGTTTCAAGTAGTATATTTGTGCCTCATTGTCCTCAGCTGTATGCTTTAACACATTGTCTAAAAGAAGAAAAAAAACTAAATAACGTTAGAAGCAATGGTCCTCCTTCTGTAAAGAGAAATGTAAACCAAACATTGAGAGGAAGGAGATGATGTTCATGTACCATTTTTTTTTTTCGATTAACAAGTTAGTTGTTTTCTCTTTGCAAGCTCACGTTTGTTCCTTTATCTGAACAGAGCATCATGCAAATGCTTTTGTAGTATCCCTGCTTTTAAATATACAATTGTCAGCTCCCATTTCTCTATACAATCTTAAAGCATTGTATATATATCAAAAGAGCTTTCTGTGTCTGGGTCTGAATTTCTCTTCCTTTGTTGCCCTCGTCTACTTTTTGGTACAAAACAAATCCTATTTTTATGCAATAGAATAACTTATACAGACAGAGGGTTTGCAGTAAAAGTGTTCAATGTGGTGGCGAATGGAAATAATGTATACACTTGCAAGTAGAAAACTTATGCAACTTTTCCTTTGCACTAAAATACTGCCCCATTGCACAGTGCTATCGTGAGCGGAGGAGGATTGGTGCTTGAGGGTCTGGGAGTATTATAAAACAATATGTTCATTCAGCAGCATCTTTGAAGTAATCACGCATGTCATCGGCTATTGGAAACATTTATAAAATGGCTATTGGAAAAATGGCTAATGGAAACATTTATAAAATGTTATTAAATCCAAGATGGATCTGATCCATTGAATCAACAGAAAGCACAACCCCAACAGTAAACGCATATTGTTTTATGGTTTAATTGCCGTGTCAACTTCAGCTATTACTCTAATGTTTTTCGAGTTTCTTGTGATGTCTATGTTCTTAAAAGTTGTTTAATTACTTTTATATATACAGTATCACACGTTAAGTGGGTTTTATGGCACATGAACCCTCATAGTAATATTTTTATCTTCTTTAAATGTTTGGGTACGGCTGAAACCCACTCCTCATGTCATGCCTATAGTGTCAGACCCTTTTAAGCACCACTGGTTTTAGCTCAGCAGCTCGATGATCTGTACAAATTGTAATTGCTTCTGTACAAACCAAAATGCTCTTTTTTTCTGCTGTGAAATAAGAACATTTTATGGGTTTTAATATCAGATTTGAATATCCGTGGGGTTATTTCTCCAAAGCTCATAGAAAAGAAATCGAAAGGAAACTGGGCAATTCAGGTTGCATGAATAACATTGTCCTTGTAATGGTACTGCTGTGCATGATGAAACCTCTCTCATTCTCACTCACAGCCACTGTTCAAGGGTGACACACATACACATGGAATCGCTGAATGAATGAATGCTGTAATATTCAGATCCTGACTGACTCTGTACAGTTAATTACTTGATAAATACAGCTTGTGATATGTCAAATGTCTCCTTTTTCATTTGTCTGTAATTGGCACCTTCATGTCCTTGTAAAGGCCTTACTACAAGTGTAGGATACTGTGTAAATTATCTATAATTTGTTTTTTCACATATTTGCTTTGATAAAGGAACATGGCTAATACACTCTCTAACAACATTGACTGATATGGCTTATGTGTGCAGCCTCGTTTGTGTGATTTTTCTTGAACTATAAATATTGACATTTCAAAGACTATCAAACTTTAAACTCGGAGTACTGTACATCATGATAACACAATAAAGTAGTGCTGTCAAACGATTAATCGCTTGCATAATATGTGCATTGTGTATATTTATATACAAACAAACACATGCATGTATATATTTAAGAAAAAATGTATGTTTGTATATTAAATATATTTATAATATAAAATATAATAATATAAATGTATACATGTATGCAACCTGAAAATATTTTCAAAATGTATACTGTATGTGTGTGTATTTATATATACATAATAAATAAACACAACACTTAATATGAAAACAAAAACTTTTATTTTGGATGCGATTAATCGTTGGATAGCACTACAATAAAGGTAAATAATTTTTATACTAAAAAATTAAATACATTTTAACCTATAGTTTACCTTAGCAGTAATTTTAACACACAAACACAAAAAATAATTTAAAATTCTTACCTTTATACTATATTTCCAACTGCATTGTTTATTTTTGTAACTACAAGAATCAACCGTTATTTCTCCAAATCATCACTATGGTAGCGGCGGACTGTGTTCCTGAATGAACCGATGATCTGAACGAATCGTTTGAGTAAATGATCGAGTTTCTGTCTCTTATTTCTAAAGTCTATTCTATCCAGAGGTCGAATTTATCGGCTTTATTCTCACTTCTAAGTAAAATCGACAGAATTCCAAATGACTCCCTCATAATACGCAAAAAGACGGCACTTATCGCCATCTTGGAGAAAAATCTCTCACCGTTTGCGCTTGTCCTATTATGTAGTGGCGCATTATTATATTATATTAATTATATTATATTATATTATAAAAAGTGTGACTGCATAAGTGCACTCTTGTGGTTTTATTAGGGGTCGTTGCGATAAGTGACCGCTAGATGGGAGGATTTGAAAGTGGAAGTGTGGCATATGAGCGTGTCGTTGCTGAGCAGTGATGATGATGATGATGATGATGATGTATATCAACAGCATATGGAGTATCAGTATTATAAAGTTTTAAAAGCAAAAGTGGATTATTCTGGCGCTCAAAAGCCAAGCGCAGTCTTCAGCTTCTGATATGGAGGAAAGCTGCTTCTGAATCAAGGTTAGCACCTTACTTTAAATCACAATTCATTACACATTTCATTACTTGAAATACTTTAAATTGACATAAACACACACACACACACACACACACACACACACACACATATATATATATATATATATATGACCCTGGAGCACAAAAGCAGTCTTAAGTCTCTGGGGTATATTTGTAGCAATAGCCAACAATACATTGTATGGGTCAAAATGAGATTTTTCATCTATGCCCCCAAAAAAACATTAGGATAGTATGTTAACTTTTGATTAGTAATATGCACTGGTAAGAATTCATTTGGAAAAATTTAAAGGTGATTTTCTCAGTATTTAGATTTTTTTGCACCTTCAGATTACAGATTTACAAATAGTTGTATCTCAGCCAAATATTGTCCTCCTGACATACATCAATGGAAAGCTTATTTATTCAGCATAAATATAAATTTTTAAAGAATTATCCTTATGGCTGGTCTAGTGGTCACATACATACATATAACAATTGTTCATTCATTGTTATTTCATGTTTGCTCAGCTCCATTAAATATAATTAACAGATACAATTTATGTGTATAACTTTTATGATGTATCAGTAAATGTTAAAGTGCTCAAACAGTAGAGTATGGCGCTAGCAACACCAAGCGTCATCATAGATTTTCAATCTGGTTCATTATCAACACAGAACTGTCTCACTCGGTGAAACAGAGAAAGTCTTCAGCGTTCACATGATGACATTTTGTCCCCAGATAGACTTCCGTCCCATACATCTCAGCAGGAAGTGATGATGTTTACAAACACAGCAAAGAAGACAGGAAGGTTTTAGCAACTTGCAAACACAGTTAAATAGCAGCCAAAAAAATAAATAAAGTGTGATTGAATGTGTCTTCCACCTCTTAAAGGGACAGTTCACCCAAAAATAAAAATTCTGACATTTACTCACCCTCAACAGTTTTACGCAGAAGAAAATATTTTGAAGAATATGGGTAACCAAACATTTGATGGTCCCCTTGATATTTTCTTTTGTGTTCAACATAAAAAAAAAATTATACAGGTTAGAAACGGTATGAGGGTTAGTAAATGTTGACAGGATTTTCCTTTTTTATAGTTTTAGTAATAAAAGTGTTAGATGATACTGTATTGTTTCAAAAAGGACAAAAAGCACCATTAAAATGCTCCATGCGCTGTAATAAGCCTTAAACCTTCTGAAGTCAAAGGACAGACGAAATTAGAGTTGTTATCCATTGATAAGCCACTGTTTGGCAATGTGGCGTCAAATCTGGTGCAAGATGCATATTAGAATGATTTCTGAAGGATCATGTGACACTGAAGACTGAAGGAGTGATGCTTTCATCAAAGGAATCAGGGAAAAGTTAGGAAACAGATCTTTTATAATAATATTTCACAGTACAAATTAATGTGTCTTTGATGAGCATAAGAGACTACTTTTATAATTAATTATTAGTAACATTTGACTGGTATTGTATGGAATAAAATTCAAGCACTACTATGGAGGAGGAAAAGATTTTCAGTGAATAGGATATTCATTTTTATGTAATAAAAAAAAAAAAAAGATGTAAGCACATGTTGAAAGGGAAAAGGACGGATGTCCCAGACAGAGCCCCAGCCACAGTCCCGTCCACGAGGAGCGCTCGCCGTCCCCCTTCTGTCTTCCCTTCTTCACCTCCTCACCAATCTTTTCTCCTCCTCCTCCTCATCATCATCATCACAGCGGCTCACAATACACGGGCAAAGATGAGGACGACTAGGACCCATCCGTTCTAGAAATCACACTCACAAGCAGCTCTTCGTGTTTTATACGCTTTCCTTAAGCCATTTTGAGCAGCCAAGAATATAAATGAAGGATGGACTAGCTCAAGATTTATTTGAATACAAAAAATGTATTGAAATGCACAATAGTGACCAAATTATTCCACCCGTACTTTCTAAAGGTTCTGACCCCACGTCTCCCTCTCGCTTTAGGGAGATTTGCCACACACCACTAAACCAAAAGGCTCATATTGTTGGCCTATTCCTTGGATCGCATTCGGAGTGGAACTTGCATAATTATGCATTTTTTAGCGCCTCTTTATTTTTTTTCATGCGTCTGCTTGCATGTAATCTCGTTTTCGGTTGTGCATAAAACTCACCCTCACCTGCCTTCATTGTCCAGATCTTTTCATACTTGAACAGGGGCCAAATTTGAGACTAATTCCAGGATGGGGGAGGGATCCCAGGACAGAAAACTTCAGGATCGCTCGTCTTTGTATAGTTCTGGAATGTTTCTTCTCATTTTACGCTGGTTACCATATTAAAAGTCTATACTTTTTGAATATTCATGTCTTTCTGACCTTTTTATGTTTCTGCTAAAGTTCATCAGGTGTTTTTCCTCATATGAACTCTCTCAGTAATAATTTCAGGGCCTGGCAGTGACGGCGTCTGGCATCTCCAGTTAAACCCTGTGCTAGTCGTGGCACGGGTCCCAGTCTTTTTGGAAAAGCTTTGCTTGCTGAATGTTTACATTACCCAAGCCCACTGAGAGACAGAGTTAACCCGAAAGAGTACCAGGACCTGTTTGTTTACATGTGTACATAGGACCGTAGGATTTAATGTGTTTGCCAGCAGACCAAAAGACAAACTTGTCATTCTTGTGATCAGAAACATTAAGATTTGATTTGTTTTAGATGATCTTTGGGAATCAAAGGACTGTGTGGATAATGCCAGAGAATCACTAAATCATCTAGAAAGAAAAACGCATTTTCCTGTATTGTCTTGTGGCTTGAGGATCAAAAAACACAATATAATACAGCACCTTTAATGCCCAATAACATATGATTTTAGAAAAAGTTGAATTTAAAAAAACAACTAACATTTACCTACCACTTTTGAATAGTTAAATGGCCTCAACATCAGATGCAGATGTTTCATATTTCAAGCTACATTTCTGCTTTCACATTTCTATTACTAGTTCTTTCTTGAATTAATTTTTCTTGAATTAATTTTTTATAAGCTCTTATTCTCATATCTGAGAGTCACACCTGCCTTGAAGTGCTTTTCAAATTGGGCACTTTACTTTACTTCAGTAAACTTGAACAAGGGCCACCAAAACCAACTTAATTTAAACTAAAATAATTTTACAGTTAACATGCTAAAGGCCCATTCACACCACGAGCCATTATCATATGAGTGTCCACAGCCACAGGGGTTTATAAAAGTTGTTTATAAAGTTATAAATGGTAATATCCATCTTCATCCACATACGTACTATGTAACAAATCTAAAGTGCTTGATATTCTTCTTTTTCTATGTATAAAATTGCCCAGCTGTGATCTGCTAAATGCAACTATTAGGCCTGAATATAAGACGCCATAAACAGTAACATCACAATTTTTTTTTCTGTAAAGCTGCTTTAAAACTTTTTTTTTTTCAAAGTGCTAAACAAACAAACTTTTTCACTTCAGTTGTTATTTTCATAATTGTGGTGTGGTCTTACAGTTATTAACTAACAGTTATTGTTGTTCTAGTCCCATGGTGTGAACAGCCCTTACAAACACCCAAAGCAAGGCTCCTGAAAAACTGGGGACTTCACATGCATTGTGAAGATTTAGATTTTTTTGCAATTAGTTTTTAACCTTCAGAGATTTTTTAAGCATCTTCGAAATCAAATATCATACCTCAGAAGTGATGTTTACCTTATAATAAAAAAAGCACCTTTTTCATCACTGCAGCCGAAGTACATAAGAAAACAGGTGGTCCTTCCAAAGATTGTCTTGGATCTCAGCGTTATGAAGGTTGGAAACCCTGACTCGGTCATTATGACTCTGAGCTGTGTGTGCCGCAGCGGAGGAGAGCCCTGGAGGTAGAGCGTGAGATCAGTACATCAGCATCGCTCCTTCAGCTGTTGTTGAACGACTGCTCTGGCTTCAGCCGGATGGCCCATGAGTTGGCAGAGACGACATTACCGCGCCGATGGATGCGGCAGGTGTACGTGCCTTCATTGAATTCATTGGCCACGAGCCGCAGGTCTCGATCCTTAATTACAATATAGCCAGGAATGGATGTCAGCAACTGCTCCCCGTCTTTATACCAGCTGATGAAAGATGAAACCGAGCACTTTCTATGAAGCCCGTAAAATGATGCATTTCGTAATTGTTACACTACAAAGATAAATGCATCAACATAAAACCAGGACTGCATTTGAACGATGCCTTTTGAAATTTCAAGTCAACAGCACCTTTAGAAACACATTCACTGAGAAAAACAGTTAAGTGTTCAATACTTCTTTAAATGCTCCGTTTTATGATCAAAACTCTGTCGTTTTATTGTGGGCAAAACATATTATGTGATGCAACACAAAAATGATTGAGATATCAACAAATAAACTTTCCTCAAAAGCCTGATGATCATATTTGATACTCACATTTGAGCATTTATCTGGATAAACAAGTAAATCTAAGTTACTTCAGTGTTCCTCTTGAAATATTATTAGTTGTTTTAGAAATATTATTCTCATGTTTGCTTCATAAAAATCATTAAAGATTTTACAACAGGATGCTCTACCTGACTTTTGGAGGCACTCTGGTGTTTTTTGTCCCACAGCGGAAGCCCACAACTTTTCCACGAGGCACAGTTTTGATCTTCACATTTTCAGGAGGAGGAGTCGGTGTAGACACAGCGTCCAGAGGCTCTGAGGAGCAAACAAGCATGTTAAAGAGTCAGCTGTACAAGTGTGTGAGTCTATAATATCACTACTGCTTCAGCTAACGGACGACGTCCATCCACATGCGCAATGAAGAATACTGTGTGGAAGTGAAGGACGTTTTCATTGTCTCACCGTAGCACAGGTCACAGCGCAGCGGGCAGTTCTTCTTCATGAAGCTCCGCCTCCTCTCACAGAAACCCAAGCGCGCCCAAGGATCACACACTCGCTTCTTGTCCATGCATCCTGAAGCAAACACACACATGCAGATTATAGAAACTTTGGAGAGTTTCAAAATCACTTATTTTTTAAAGTTCAAACTATAAAAATTCAACCTACTGTTAACAATTCATCCGTGCATGTTTCATTTTTGACCTCATAATGTTTAATAAAAATGTAATAACTGGATCTTCGGGTGAAAAGGACAGAACTCCGCCTCCACTTTTAAATGCCATGCCCACAACATCCAATTATCAGTTGACTCCTAGAACTCCTGCCCTACAGTTTATGTGTCACAATATGTGACTTTTCAGAATATGCTTACCGTAAAGGCGCTGGATGCCCCAGATATCATCTTGAGCGATGTTCCTCTGACCCGTGTACGTTGCATTAGGGTGCATCAATGCATTCGGGTCCCGTGAATGCCAGAGGCCTAAAGCGTGACCGATTTCATGAGCAGCGACCTGGACCAGGTCATTCAGCCACACACCTGTCCCGAGACAACACACCATCCAATCAAAGAACAATAGATGGAGGATATTTCAGAAGATATCTCCTTACAGTATGTTCCTTCTATGTGAGTTTAAACATTTGAAATTCCAAGTGAACTAGTAATGAACTCTTTAGAAAACTGCTTCTTGAACATTCATGAATGTTTTGTTTCAAATCAGTGGTTCAGAACTTTTATCACACTCCCCAAGTCACATGATTTCATTATATCATAGTGTTTCAAATACTTCCAAAATGTGTGAAAATCCAGTGGTCTGCCAATAAATGATATCGCTCTGGTGAACCCATGAACCAGTGTCTAATGGTTTTCTAATGGAAAAATACTGAAGTCATGATTTACAAAAAGGCACAATGGTTTGACTAGCCAGGTCTTCATAAGGAACAATGTTAATAAACCCTGGAGGTATAATTTCAGTGTGCAGTCTAATTTCTTTTTCCATTTATTGTTGTTTTGTTCTCCTGCACCTGAGCCCAGTTCAGGGTTTGGATGTGCATGCTTTTTCTTTTCTTTTCTTTTAATATAATATAGGTTCATTTTTGATTATTTGTACTTGTATAATTAAAAAAAAGATAATGATACTTAATTTCATTAACACTTTATTTTAAAGACCGATTTTCACTAAAAACTATGAATATTACCAGCATGTTGGCTGTTTATTAGTACTGTTTATTAGTGCTTATAAAGCATTATTCTGCATGACCATACTTGAGATCCCATAATCCAACCTTGTATATAAACTGAACAACTACCTTTCTGACTATTAATAAAAAGCACCAAATTAGATGTTTATTGAGCAAAAAATGTAAAAAAAAAAAAAAAAAAAAAAAAATCAACATTGGGATCAATGAGCAGATAAGTTATATATTTGTATTCTGACAAGCACACACACCCCCTCCATTTGAATAAAAATGCATTAAATCAGTACCTTGTTTCCAGCTGAAGCGGGATTTGCCCAGAATCCAGAATTCATGGTTGTCAAAGTGAATCTCTCCTCGTGGGGGAAGGAAGGCGTGGGCCAGCTCACCGTTCAGCCCGTCAAAACACGGGTGCAGAGGAGACCACCAACAATCTGTGTGATTGTACGTGTAGAAGCCTGACTCAGAGAAAGGAAGTGTTAATAAACTGCACAGAGTACTCTGTCAGCCTGCCAAAGTGCACATGCCTGATGTTTTGGCTCTTTTCCCGCACATTTATTTACCTATAGTGATGTCAGCACTTTTGTTGGGGTTGGTGATCTCAGTGAAAGTCAGAGGAGAAACATCGCTCCATTTCGTGAAGGCGATGCTGATAGCTTTGCGGGTGTCATCTTTATTCAGTGTGTTGGGGAACTTTGTGATCCTTGAAGAGGGAAATAAGTAAATTACTTCCAGCCAAAAATGAATGACACGCTTTCAAAGAGTCTCTGTGTCTGCTAACAATCAGAATGCCATTTTACAAAAGCCCAACAGAATATCCCTCATCATCTGAACCCCAGATTATCTCATGCACCTGTCCGGGCATGTATGTATATATCCTGTGTCTCTCTCACTTGTAGGTGATGTTGAAATGCTCCCACTTGTATCCCAGTGGGTTGATGGCATAGCGCTTGGATCGGACCTGACCTGGATGAGATCTCTCTTCTACAGCTGCTGCTGTCTGCACACACGCTTTATTCACTACTATACTAGCCACCTAAGAGGAAGACAGGAGAAGGTGTGCTGAAAGAGTGGCAGATATTATGATGTTGAGCGATATCATCATCTAGCAAAACACTAAGTCCAAAGTATAACACAAATGATGATTCTGATCCACTAAAGTACTGTTAATATGATCAGTTCAGGAGACCTAACATGCTCAAATGATTGCAAAGAACTTGATTACACAGTGTAAACCAATCCAGGAAGCATGTGCTGAGCAACCATGATATCTGTGAAGGTCCAGAATAACTCTGACATACCTATGTCAAGATATTAGACATGCGTACAGTGGAAATCAACAAGTTTTAGGATTCTGAAACATTATGATGTAATTATGAAATGACATAAGATGTCTGTATTCCTACTAATTGCTCTTAACATAGCCTAAATATAAACTATTAATAGTTACTCTCATTTAATTGCAATTCACATGCAATGAAGCATCGAGAACGTTACATTAAGTTAACACTTTAATCCTTCTGAAGTAAACTTTTTCGTACTAAGTACTCTTTTTAAAAAGGAATCTATTTTTATTTGCATTAGGCTACAACACAAAAAAGCAAACATATATGACCCCGAACCACAAAACTAGTCTAAAGTCAGACAATTGTAGCAATATATCTTTATGCCAAAATAAACATTAGGATATTTTCTACCATTTCAAAACTTAATTTTGGATCAGTAATATACATTGCTAAGTACTTCATTTGGAAAACTTCCAAGGTGATTTTTGCACCCTCAGATTCCAGATTTTCAAATAATTGTATCTCTGACGAATATCGTTCTATCCTTACAAACCATACATCAATGGAAAACCTATTTATTCAGCTTTCAGACGATGTACCTGTAAATATCTATTTTTTTTTTTTTAAACTCTTATGATATGAGTGGTTTAGTGGTCCAGGGTCACATGTATATGAGTTGTGGTTGAGTATCTGCTGTCAGTCACTCGTGAAACTGAAGCTCTGGAGATCACACACACACGTGAACGCGCCCCGTGACCTTCAACAACTCTCCCACTCTCTCTTCCTCCTCCTTTTGATCTTTGCAAAGATTTTACAACTCTTTCCAGAAAAAAAAGCAAGTGAACCGCCAATGAATGTCTCAGTCTGACAAATGAGCAAGTAACGTGTTTTTTCTGGTTTGTACAAGATAATACTATTAAGCCTTTCAAAATGTATTGTTTAATAGACTACAACGCATCATGTACTATTTAATTATTATGAAATGTACTTTTTTTGTGTGTGTTTAAATCTTACACCAATTTTATTTTATTTTTCAACGCAAATATTTGCTTCAAGATACCTCCTTTTAGCAGTGTAAAAGTAAACACATTCTTAAAAATGCATGTATGAAAATAATAATTAGTTTGAAACAGTTTAAATGACACACGCCAGATGCCAGTGCTAAACAGTCCTAAAAGCCTGTGCATGTCATTCCAGTGGTTTCACGAGAACAGTGTGAAGTTGAGATGCTTACCGTGGCTTTTCTCCACGCAGGCGCGGTCACGGCATTCTCCAGCAGCAGCAGCAGCGCGCAGGAACAAACCCAGAGCATCTTTAATTAAATCACACAACTTTCCTCAAGGCAATTCCTTTCCACTTTGAGCTTCATCCATATGTTCTTGAGTAAGAAAGTATTTCCACGCAACTAGCCGCATCCAGGCGCGCGCTGCAGGACAGACAGCTGAATGTGTTTAACACTCGCAGTCGGGTTTGTTTAGTGCTCTTCTGCTTCTGCTCTGAACTTTCGCTCTTTCTAGGGTGCAGGAAGGATCCCGCAGGAGCACAAAGCGCCGCCCTGCTCCAGTCTAATGTCCTCCTCCTCCTCATCTCCTCCCTTTAACATCTCAGAGCAGCGTGATAATGGAAAATGCAGCCTATCTTGTGTTTTCACGACGCATGCAAAAACATGAAAGAAAATTTGAACATAAAAACACCTTTTCTTCCTCACATTGACCTGAAATAAAGGTAGGGTAGGGTAATTTATACATTTTCAAGTTGCCAAATTCTGGAACAGCGATGTTCACAGTAGCCCAGGTGGTCACGTTACCTGAGTGACGTCACAATGTCAGCGCTTCGTGGCGTTTTTTGGGGGGGCGTGGCGTGTCGGCGGAAACACAAAGCGAAATCTAAAATAAAAATCATATATATGAAATAAAATTTTAGCAGGCTTTTTGTTAGGCGAAATTCAGCTGTAGGGAAAATAATGTATTTTAGGCAAAAAAAAATAAATAAAAAATTACTGCAAATTCCTCTTCATTTTTCCCAACAGATATATGAATGTATAACTGGATTTCACCGCAGGCTAAACAACACCTCCAGTACAACACAACAGGTTCCTGCAAAAAAATTAAATAAATATTAATAATACCTTGGGTCCGCTCTACACTGAAAGTTTAAAAGCTTGCCTCACTTTCAACTCCAAAATGTAGAGTCATTGTTTCTGCAGTTTCAGTGATATCACACTCACATCGCAAGTCAACATGCAAGAGAGCATTTTGAAAGGGCCACACATTAAGCATGCATAAGCTGCGCTCATTAAAAATCCATTGTGAGGAATTGCAGATTTTGGCATAACTCATGGCATTCGTGGCCAAACGGCCCTCAGTCTCTAGCCCTAACCTCATTAGTTTGGTTGACCTTCGCAGGGTTCAGGAACAGCCAGGGCTTTTCACAGCGCTTTACTTTACTCTCACATAAGTATGGAGAGAAGTCAGCGTCTCTGAGAGGAAGTCAGTCACTTATGATGGATATCTTTCTTTGACCTTCAAGGTCAGTGTACAGGCTCCACATTCATAATGCATTTCTTTGTCGACATCTAAAAGATGATGCATTAATAAAAAGTTAGTCTTGTTCTCCAAACAAAGACTGGGCACCCATTCAGTCACAGATGGCTAATCAAATTACAACTGCTTACACATATACAGAAGCACAATGCCATTGAAGGGCAAGTCATTCATTTATACAGCACTTTACAGATTGTTTTAAAAGCAGCTACACAGCTGTAAAGCAGCTCTGTGGAAGATAATAGTGTCATTATTCATCTCAGTGTTGTTTTAGCATCAATGTTCCAAAGTTCATCGATTACAAAACGAGTTGAATCCAGCTCTACAGAAGGCAATCATGTCAGTATTCAGCGAGCCGATGCTTGGTTGTCAGTCAGTGTCATTCGAACAGCAATAACAACGCTGCATTAACATAAAGTATGGCATTCCTGAAGCAGAGAGAAACATGGATTTGGAGAAGGGCACGTGAAAGGCAGCCTCATATCTTTTGCGAGTGGTTTTGAATTTGGCTGGAGGCCCAGGCTTTGGCTGCACTCCAGGTGACTGCGGAACCGGGGGCTGCTCGACCCTTCCCTGTCACTCACTCTGGGAACGAGCAAAAAAGAAAGGGAGAGGGAGACGGAAGGACGGAGGAGAAAAAGACTAGCGGGACAGGAGATTCTCTTTCAGGGGCCCTGAGAGATGAGAGTTTAATTGGCCATCGATCCATCAGTAGGTCCTCTGGCTCCTGCACCCACTTGATGATTGGCCATGACATCAGCCTAAATACTCGCGCTAATGAGTGACTTCCCACACAAACACCCCGTCCCTCCAAAAGAGCTCCAAACCTTTCCCAACCAGCTAGAACGGTGGAGCAAAATCAGACCACCAGCAACCAACCGAACCCACAAACGTGCTTGTATGCATTCCTAATCGTCTCATTTACTGATTTTTTCCCTTGTGTGGCTTATGTCAAAGCAATAAAACTCAAGAGAAAACAGATTTATCTTGTATTTTGTAGAGCCATTCTATGCAGCAATGACAAGAGCACGTGATCTTCTCAAATACCAACCATTGAAAAAACTAAAGGAATAGTTCATCCAAAAATGAAAACCTGCATGCATTTTATTTCTTCTGTGAAACACAAAAGAAGATATTTTGAAATCAAACAGTTTTGACCTCCCCCCAAAAAAATGTTTTCTCAGTGTTCCACAGAAGAAAGAAAATCAGGTTTGGAATGACGAGGAAATGAGTGTTGTTGTTTTTTTTTTTTAACAAACAAGCCCAGCCTAGATGAGAAAAGGGAACACAAAAGTAATGCAACACATTACTTTCCATAAAAAGTAACCAAGTAATGCAGTTACACACTAGTTTAATGCATTACTTTTAAAACTAACTTTGCCCACGACCGGCAACAATTTTTTTTTGATAAACTTTACTGCTTCTAATGGTTCATTTTGAAGTAAGAGTTTGTTCTGTGCCACCAATTGGTGTTATGCAGAGCTCTTGTTACGTTCGTCTGAAGCTCTCTTACTTTATGTGCTAAACAAAGCCATTGAACTATGAAGCAAAAAGGCTTTTCAGTTAGAAGTCTCACTCATCCAGTGGATTTTGGTGGTTTGACGTAGTATCCACGTCATTTCTTTTTTTCTCCCCAGATAATTCAACACCCATAATTCACTAGGTTCTACACATTCTTGTGTTCATGTATCTAGCATTTTGGCCAGTTTGATTAAATGCTTCCATCTACAGGATTACAGTACACTGCAGCCAATATAAACCAATCCAGAGAAACATTCACACAACATTTAAAAAGAGCTCTGCTCATAGTAAACGAAGAGTCCAGATAAAACCTCCAAACGCTTGTTTGGAACAGTTAGTTTTAAGTCTTTTTAGTCAGTTATCCAACAGATTTAGATAAAAAGCTAAAAGATACCAACTTTAAAATGGCATAAAATGTTTATATAATATGAAACAAAACCACCAACTCTGTTTAGAGTAACTGATTTTATTAGGATTAAGACAACAGTCACAGAGTTACCAAATGAAGACGATACACAGCAAAAGGAGCCTCATCATCTCTCAGAGCTGAAACATACTGAGGTCAGACGGTGTAAGTGTTATGACACAAGTGTTCAAGAAGATGCACACTTATATCTGCAGGGTCAAGTTTGTAGTGTTGCCTGAAAACGTAACGTAGATAGCACAAGCATAGTAGGCATCCAAAATGCCTTCGCATTAAGATAAATCCTCCAGCGCCTTCCACAGAGTGGAGAGTTTATATGCACATGAAAGGAGCGAGCACGGTGTTCAAGACCTTAAAGGCAGACATGGCTTATATGTTTTGACATCTCCAAAATCTCCTGCCTTAGATCTGGACTAAGGAAAGAGGTTTAGAAAAGGTTCTCCCTAATATTCTAGCCCCTCTCTTAAGTGTTTAGTGAAATGCGTCTTTTTGAAGTTGCATTTGCCTTCAAACTAATCCCAGGAGACGTGTTGAAATGCAGGGAGAGATTTCGCTGATGCAAAGACTGACGCAGTGCACTCGACAAACTCATCCGGTAAACTTCAGTCAAGTAAACAAAGTGGTGAACGAGGATGAAAGTTAAAGTGTGACATGGAAAGAAGGTTAAGTGCACAAATGTAAAGTCCCTGAGAGATGTTGGGGACCCCTGACTCACACACATACGCATCAGTCACTATATGACACCAATCGGTGTGGTGGTTTTGTAACAGTGTATATAGTAGCATATATGCATGCACACAGACAGCTGGACTTAAGCTTTAGTACAATTTGTTGCTTTAATTCAAACGTCCTCACACCTCGTTTTGGTCACATCGAGAAATTATTTTATATTGAGACAACAAAAAAACTGAGTCAAAATCAAAATGGTAACATCAGCGTACATAAAACTCTGGATGGACACTGAAAAGATATGCTGAAAAACATTGCGGGCCACTGGCTTAACGTTTACACTAATTCACTGAGAACAAGAGTGTGGACGATACCCAACTGATACTCTACAAAAACGACACATGAAGGTGTATGTTTTCAGGGTCCAGGTTAGCAGATAGGGATTTAGGAGCCAGAAATGGCCACACTGATTCAGCGCTAATCACCGGCTTGAAAAGGGGCCCGAGCCTCATATTAGCTGGGATTTAATAGGGACTGGGTCTGGAATGCATGTTGTGGAAGAATTAGAAAGGAGAAACGAATGGGGGTTTACCTATAGCAAGTGAAATTCTGGAGGGACGATAAACAATTTCCATCATTGCAGATAATCTGTGTGTTTTATTCTGAAGGGCACATTTGTTTGAATTCATGATGTTTTGGATGTTCTTTTTGGGTCTCCCTTAGTTGATGTTTTCGGTGTGAACAGAGCCCCATATAAAAAGTTGAGGAAGGGAGGGGAGAGCGAGACAATGAATAACTCCATTCTCTTCGTCCTCTGTTCGTCCCACCCATTTATTCATCTGTGTCTCTCCCCCTCCTCACAGAAGGGCTGCTGTTAGCAGCGGGTCTCATAGATGCCGCTGCGACCGATGTAACGCACCCATTTGATGACATCGTGATCGCTGTAATTGAGCTTTGGCTCGAAGACCTTCAGGTAGCGCACTTTCAGTCCTGATGGAGCAAATGGTACCTGAAAAACAAAAGAAAAAGAAAACAAAGATTGCATTAGACTGCACCAAGCATCTAAAGAAAATCTCAGAGAAACCTGGTATACTACTGTATCAGCATAAATACATGGCACTTAAAATAACTTTTTTAAATATCCGTCCAGTTTAGAGACCATGCTGAGAAAAAAAAAAAAAAAGAAAAGCTGCAGAACAGCCTAAAGAAGAAGTTGTCTACATGTGTGAAAGAGGTTGGGGGCTTCAGGCTGACCTCAAAGTTCATGGAGATGGGTGGGCGAGCCCACTTCTTTTTGTCATTAGTGGGAAGCAGCTCGATCTCGGCACTGATCTGAGATTCCTTCATACCAGCCATTCGCTTGATCCTACAAAAAAAAATAAAAATACAAAAAGAGTCAAAAATTAGCAGAATATTTAAAAGAAAAAAATACTACTACTTCTGTTTCATCTCAACTTTAAAGAGAATTCTGAGAAATATTTGCATTTGTATGTTAAGTTCCAATCCTTGGAATTTACAGTTTTAAGTGAGTATTTATTATTGTAAAATTGTCTCCAAAAAGGCAAAAACATCCTGATATTTTGGATGGATAGACAAAGTATTTGGAATGACAGATGGATTGACAGAGGTATTATGGATGGATAGATGGAGTATTTGGATGGATGGAAAGATACAGATGGATGATGGATGGATGAGGTATTCGTATTGATGGGTGGAGTATTTGGAATGCATGGATACACAAAATAAAAACTAAAAAACTTTCTGTAGTTTTTAACAAACAGTCCTTGAAATTACAAATGTAAACCACGCTATTCCCAGGTTTTCCATGACAATGGGAGCATAAGTTAGTAATAGTCTTAAAAAAGTATGAAGCAAATTTTGTTTAATGAAATCCTCAATCCTCTGTTTTTGAATGGCCAAAACTGATGAAACCACAAATGAAGATAATAAACTTGTACAGTAAAATCAAGCCGTACTTCCAAACAATGGCGTTCTCACTGGCTTTGTACTTGGCTTTTCCCTTCATACAGATAACTTGAACCCCACTGGTGTTGAGTGGAGTAGGAATGCGCACCTGTAGAAACACACGATTTATACTTCAATACATAAAACCAATTATGCACTTTGAGAATAATGAATGTTATTTCTGCTGTCAGTCTCACCTCTATCTTCTGTGCCAGCAGGGAAGGCTTGAAGTTGGACTTGATCACCACCTTCACCTCCAGCTTGGTGCGGCCCACCTCACGGACCAATGGGATGACGCGGAAGGGGAGGATGATGTCTTTAGTGGTGCGGTACCTGAGACAAGGACACTGTCATGGTGCTGTGGGACACACTCGTATGCAGTCACACACACATGCTCTTCACTGACCTCATGAGCTCATACTCTCCATCAGGAGGGATGAAGCTGATACTGCGCTCCGAGTCAAACTTGCTGAGACGGACACACTGATGGAACGTGCAGTCATCGATCGCAATGGACTGTTTCCCACTGCAGCAGGGGACACAGAGGAGAGAAACGATGAGGAAACAATGAAGCATGAGCAGAGACTGCAGAGAGACCGAACACACATCACTCATCAGGGGTGTGACGGCAGAAAATGGTCAACTGGGAAAGATTGTGATGTATAACGCAGGATGTATTTAGATTGCTACATCAGTGGGAAGGGCTTTTTATGCATTTACACATGAGAGTGATGAAGAAACATGAACTGATGCGAAAACACAAAGCTTGATGTGTCCTGAACAAGGAAAGGAAAGACTTGTTAGGCACAACACAAAGCAGGCTTCACCTAGTTAACGATTGTCAAGCAACCTCGCAACTTGACACATTAAGATTCTAACTGATATGTGAAGTTTAATAGCTATTTTACAACAGCTGTGAATGTTGCTTATTCAGTTACAGTTTAGTAAAATTTCTGCTTGTGTTGCAAAATAACGTCTGACATATTAATTTGTTACAAAATTATTTTTGACTAGATGTCAAAGTTCCAAATAACTGTCATTCAGTCAGTTATGCAAAACATCTCATTTAATATCTAAGCCATTTTTAATTTCCATCAACAACTGCACTTTGGTTCAAAAGTTTTGTTGTCTGCAATTTTTTTAGTAAGAAGTCTTGTGTTCACCAAAACAAAAATGCAGCAATTTTGTGAAATAGAGAAAACCAAGAATAGAAATCATGTTAACATGTTGTTTTGCTGCTTAAGAAACTTTTCTTAATAAATATTAAAAACAGGTTTCAAATTTTTTTGGATACATTTTTTAAGATTAATTTGATGCATATAAAATTCAAAAGTTCAAAATGCCATTTATTTGAAACAGAAATCTTTTTTATCATTATGAATGCCTTTATTGCCAAATTAATGAATGCATCTTTGCTAAATCAAAATATTAATTTATTTTAAAATTATACCGACTCCAAACTTTTGAATGGTAGAGCATATTGCAGTAAATATAATTATTAAATTGTGCAAGACTGGGATACCGCCTACCTCGGTTACCCATGATGCACAAGAACATCCTGCTATACTGTCATTATGTTGGGAAGGATGTTTGTTTTTAGCACGGCGACCACAACAAAACTGCATGGGAAGTTCTGTAAGAGGGATGTGGTTTAGATACTAGATTTAAGTGACTAGCATTATGTTGTGGTCAAAGCTGAGGGGGGCAGGTGCTTGAGGGGTCACAAGAGAAGATCACTTTAACACAGACTCTAATGAGTCTATTAGTTCATTCAGGTAAGAGGCTTTTGAGTAAAACAAGACAGGGGACAGACTTTGTATGAGACGAGACAAATAAACTGAAGAAAACGCTACAATCCTTTACCAAGAGCTGCTAAGCACCTCACATCAGGAGGCAACGGCAGTGTCATCCCATGCAAAAAGATCATCTTTATTGAAACGTTTGATGGCATGACACGAAGACAGCGGACAAATGGCTAAGACAGGACAGAGTGAAGGTGATAGATCAGGTGACGTCAGGAGTGAGAGTTACGCTACCTGCCCCCCAACTCACTGAAGTCCAGCAGGAGAGAGGCACACAAATCAACAGAAGAAAATGGAAAAAATAAAGGGCGAATCCAACATTCCTCTGTAAAGATTCATATACCTTCTAGCACAAAATGCAGCAGGGGGAGAGTGAGACTGCGAGACAGGATGTTACAGAACACAGAAAAGGCCAGGAGGAATGAATTCGCTCCATGTGAGACTTCCTGTAATATTGTGTCCAACTGGTCTGCTCATAAGGCCTTACATTTGAAGCCGAGGGGGATGTTATACAAATCAAAACTACTCCATTTTTAAAGTCACTGTGGTCTGGCATTTACAACCCATTTTACTTTTACAATGTGATGGATTTTAACATTTAACAGGACTTAAATCAGGATTTAGGCAAATTTGGTCCTAGAGAGCCAGAGTCCTGCAGAGTTCAGCTTTAACCCTACTCAAACACACCTGAACAAGCTCATCAATGTCTTCAGGAGTACTATGGTAAGTCTACCGGTAGGTGAGTTTTTTTTTTTTTTCAGGCTTGGAGCTCAATTCTGCAGAACTGTGGCTCTTTAGGACTGAACTTGCCTACCCCTGACTTAAATGATCAGGAATTGACTTTACTGTGAGAAGTTCTTATATGATGGGAGTTATAGGGGAGAGATTCAAAAATATGACCAACCGTGTCACTAATATGCCACTTGTCAATTCCATTTACCGTGTGTTTGTGAACCTCTAGGGGTTTGTGATGGAACTGCAGGGGGTTTCTGAGATAGTCATACAAATGCTGATGCTAGATTAAATTTAAAGGGGTCATAAAATGTAGGGCTGCACGTTAAATTACATGCGATATTTAATGTGCATCGTGTCAGTAAAGCCACTTCTGTAATCAGCGGATGCAGCCCTAATAAAATGCTTTTTTAGATCTTTATATTATGTTTCTGGAATTTAGCTTATACAGTTATCAGTTTTTTCTTTAAAAAAAAAGTTAAAATATTTGTTAAAAAAAATAAAAATTACAATATTCCATACAATCTTTCACTGAGTGGAGTAACCTCTTTCAAAAACAAAAGTAAACGAGTGCCAAACATCACTGCACTGTATCCATGCACAGCATGTGTGATGTCTATTCTGATGTTTAAGACGGCCAGCGCTATAATATAGTCATATATGTTTGAACCAGAGTCACACTGAAATGAACCAGTGATTAAAACACAGACATGAGTTTCAAGAGCAAACCTCCTTGATTTGCATATGACTGTTAGAGGGCATGTAGAGGAAAATCATGACATCACAACTGGAGTGATTTCAATTCCTGGCGTTTCAGAAAACTCATTTTAAACTGGAGTTTGCTTCGAGGTATGAAACTTGCATGATTCTTTAAATGTAGAGTAACACCTTACATGTGTAAATATTAATGCCATTTTGATTATCCATTTCATAACCCCTTTATTAAAAAAAAATATTGTGCTAAATTAATTTATATTAATATGTATGTGTTTGTTATGCATTTATTATGTATATATAAATACACACATACAGCATATATTTTGAAAATATTTATATGTATATATTTATATTCCTGTGATTCATATTATAATTACACTTATTTAATACATAAACATAACATATTTCTAAAATATATACACATGCATGTGTGTATTTATGTGAACATAATAAATGTACACAGCACACATACATATAACATGTAAACAAATACTTATTTTGGATGAGATAAATCGTTTGACAGAACAAAAAAAATTATATATATATATATATATATATATATATGAAGGCGATAAGTTAAATAACTTAATGGCCTTAGGATGAGTGCTTAAATGGCAATTAGTAAATTAGTAAGAAGCATAAACAATCTTCAATGATTTATTTATCACAGAGGCTCTCACATTTCCATTTCAGTGTCATCCAACTCACCTTTTGCCCGAGTCATCAGTCGTGCCACCTTTGCCCTGCTTGTCATGACAATCTTGTCGTTCATGCCAAACTTGCACTCAGGCATTCCACTCAGATAGCTCTTCATCACCACACGCCCTGAGACATGTGCACTCAACACCTGACCTGCACACACACAGACGCACTGAAAACACCGCTACATGAAGTTTCAATGCAAAGTAATGATCTCCATGTGGTACTGTAACTCTCAGCCAGTAGAGGACAGTAAGGCTCACCCTGCGGAGACATCAGCAAGTTCACACTTTCCAGCACATCCAGGAAGAGTTCATTGCGGCGATATTTGATGCCCTCACGTCTCCAGCCGATCTGTCCGGTGACCTGACTGGTAATCTGAGACTGCTCCTCTTTCGTCTGAGAAGAACCAAAAACGTAGAGTGTGAGAGAAACATGAGCACCACTAAACAACAAGCAAGTTACTTTGTCATGTAAAGCTTTGTGAAAATATAAAAGTGAGGTATAGAGTGCTTCAGGGATGCTGTATTTGTAGGACAACGAGTTAAAGGGGTCATAACGGCTAAAAAAAAAAAAAAAAAAAAAAAGCATTATTTTGTGTATTTGGTGTATTGCAATGTGTTTATGCGGTTTTAAGGTAAAAAAAAAAAAAAAAAAACCATTGTTCACATATCATACATTATTGTTTATCCTCTTTTTAGAAATTGTGTCCATTGTTTACAAAGCTCATCGTTCTGAAAAGCGCGGTGTGCTGTGATTGGCCAGCTATCCAGTGTGTTGTGATTGGTTGAATACCTCAAGCGTGTGACTGAAACGTTACGCCCCTTGCCATATTTGGAAACAGCATCTCTGCGACATAGTGGCAGCAACTATACCACATCAAGAATAAAAGTTACACCATCTTTCCTTGCATATTCATTTGGGCGGTGTTATGCAAATCTTCCCACACAGTGACGTAGACACGTGTTTAAATTAGGCGTTTTAGGTCAATTTAGATTTATTTGTTAAATTCCTGAAGACTATCATGAAGATTATCATGATCACCAAAACATGTAAGAATCATAAATCCTTTTTGGTGGAAATCCTTCAACTAATTTTCTGAAATGAACCTAAAACATCAAAAGTCAAGGGGAAAGAAAATCCTATTGGGTCTTCATCGAGGGATGGCTGGCCTACAAAAAACATCATCACCGCAGCACTCTATGACTGTGTGAGTACAGCTGTGCTTACATGATGCTGGAGGCAGTGAGTTACAGGTCATCAGGCACGTGGTGAGCAGTGATGTGAAGATGAAGGTGACAAAAACATTAACACACAGTTCAGTTTCCACATGCTTCAATAAAGGCTGTGCTCCATAAAATCAGATTCCAACACTTCTGTTATAGGTACATTAACTGTCCATTTTCATAAAGCATTCAACATATTAGAAAACCTAATGGACCAAATGCTGGCGTTTCATTCAGAACGCACCTGGCTCTTAATACCCTGTTGAGTAATGAAGGTCTTCAAGGCTCCAGTCTCAGAGTTCTGGGGGTACCCAAAATCCAGGATCTCTATAGTAAGGGAAAAGAGAACAACTATGACTATGTGTTGAACTAATAAAGCAGTATATAGAAGTGCTACAGAATCAATAAAGTCAAAAAAGATTTGGTTTTGAACTTGTGGTTCATGTCTATTAGTGTTGAGGTCATCTTATATACTGGTGTACTCTTAACAAAACAAATGCATTCAAAATACTTTTTTTTTACCAGAAAAAAAAAAAAAAAAATCTTAACCCCACTTTAATATATATTATGAAGAAACATATAATATAAAACTCTATAATAAACAATTATACATTTTAAAATGTATATATTTTAGGGAGTTCAATAATATTTTTTATATTTTAGATAATATTTATTAAAGTTATTACATTGTTTTAATTAAATGTAATGTATACATATGATTTAAATTAAATGTAATTGTATAGCATTTAAATTAAATTACAAATAATGTTGTTCAAGCAAAAGACTTTTATAGAGCTTCCCAACCATCAAATTGCTTCTGTCCATTGTACAGTGTCTGTAAAGTGAGGTTTTATATGGAAGGGATGCAAACTACAGCTTAAAAACAATGTTGTCAGCATCTTCAATAAAGAAAATTGTGCTCATCAAGAGTCTTAAATGTCAGGTATCACAAGGGTTTCTAAATTTATGGGGCATTATAGTCAGTCAAGGCAGTTCTGTAAAGCTGCTTTATAGCTGAAAGTAAATTAGTTTCATAACTGATTAACTGTGCAAAACTGAGCGTTATTTTCCTGTTTATTACTGTGAAGCTGCTTTGAAACAGTCTGTACTGTATAAAGTGCTATACAAATAAAGGTGACTTCACTTGTATATTAACAGCATCCATCTCAGAGAGCAGAGGAGATGTCTGTCTGTCTGTGCAGTATTTTCTTTAGGTTTTGATTTTCTCATCGACATTTCATAAAAATCAAAACCTAAAAAAACAACAGCACAACAGCTGTGGGACCGTCTGGAGCTGAAGAGAAAACTCAACTGCAGTATAATCAATGTTACGTCAAGCAACAATCAGGCAAATTTCTTTTTACTGTATCTATAATTTAAAGATAATTCAGTAAAGGCAAGTTCTCATACCATCGAGAAGCTCGTAGATCAACACAAAGTTGTTCTTGATGTTCTCCTCGCTGATCTTGCCGAAATAGGCCGCCATGACGTCACACATCTTATAGAGGAACTCAAACACCATGGCTGCGTTGACATTCTGCTTGGTAACGGCAGCCAGCCAGATGTTGGAGCGCTTGACGTGGAAGAAGCTGGTGCGGGCGATGTTGGTGACGGGTGAGCGCACCTGCTGGCGAGCGTGGATCACATTCACACGGAACGCATCCACTGCATTCCTCCTGCAGAAACACCATCAAGATGGTGTGAGACTGGTGTGGATTTATCCCAAACATAACAGTTAGATCAGTGGTTCTTAACCTTTTTTTCCACCGGGCCGCACTATGGTCCAAGTGCAAGTCTCGCGGGCCGCACGCATATAATTTACATATTACGTCACCAATACAAACAAACCTGATTTATAATATCATAGCCTAAATATTATGATATCTAATCTATTACATTCATTGAAATAAATAATTCTACTCCCCATAAATAAAACACCTGATGCTGTCGGGAGCTAACCAATTACGTGAGATTCAGCTCGAAAGGAGTAACGGCACAAAGAAGTTGCGATTGTAACGCCTGTGTTATACTTTCCGCATGAGCAATCCGGACACTTAAACGGCCAGCGCGGACGCATACTTCTTCCATTTATACTTCCGAATGCGCAGGCTGATGGTCCGCTCTGCAACAAACATGTTAACAAACAATTGCCCAGAATTATTGCACATCTGACTGCCTTTATATTCTTTTATTGACGGATTAACCAGGTTTGAGTAGCAATGAGCATCTTCACACTTCACTGTCTACACATGTGCAATTGTGCTTTTGAAGCCTATAACCACACGCATCTGTCCGCGCTGTCGTCTGCTCAAAGCCTTGGCACACACTCTCCGATGACGATTTTTACATCACGCCTACCTAGCGGTCCATAGCGGACTTGCGGAAAGTTTAACAGAGGCTTTAAGATGCAGTCTTTAAGACGCACATGGGAGCATGACCTCAGAAAATTCCGAAAATGTGCATTCACAAATGTAGCCTATGTTGATCCAAATATGGAAAGCACTTTTGCATTTAACAATATGAGGTTCTCTCCAGAGATGTTTTGCCACATTTCTTCAATTAATGATTGCTACGTAGTATATGGTGTTTCTATTTGCCTGAACTTCTTCAAGTGAGTTGCGGGGCAAACCGAAAATCCAGCACTTCTCCAATACTGATACTGCGACTATTCTTGTTTGTACATGTTCATTCGCTGGCATTTTTCACATTTCTTTTTGTCTCCCTTAAAAAACTAATTTGTTTATTCTGATGCGCAATTTTACCTTAACTAATGGCTGTTGATGACTATTTGAATTTAATTCTGCCAAAGTGCGTGCTTGTATGTTTTTTTTAATTCAGTATATGGTGCGGGCCACATGTGCATGGCATGTGCTAAATTATTTGAAAAGACCTGTATACGTTCTCCAGAGAGGCATTTTTTATGACATTCTGATTTAACATTACAAGGTCAAAAAATGTTAAACATATACACAAATGAACTGTAGACACGGAGGGCTTTAATTTCATGATGACATTAAATGCGGTCTTCTTCCCAGAGTTCCCTTTCCTCCAAGCACACTCATCATGCACACGCACTGCGACTTCATCTAATGATCTCTTTCTCATAAAGCGCTGCACGCCTGCGTGAACACACACACACACACACACACTGCGACAGTATGAGCTGGCAGCGGTGTACAGACCCACTGTATCCATAGCAACCCTTCTCTGAACAGACCATCTCTGTGGTTTAAAGGATTCCTGGATCTCCCAAAAAAGGAACTTCCACGAAATCAGAGGCCTAACATTCATTCTAAAATTCTAACAGTGATCTAAAATTGATCTTGATTGTGTTCCACACTCCTGTTTCTCTTAACACCCAAGCTGAAGATGAAGATGGAACTGGGTCACACATAAAAAAAAAAAAAATGTCGGGTCAGGACATTTATCCCTACACAATCAAATGAAACAATCAGATCTGACAGGGTGAATAAAAGGAGGAAAAGAAATCACACCGACACATCATGAAAACTTGATATGCATGAACATGAAGGACATGTACCCTTGATGATATAACCTGGATCTACCTCCTGTTGAAGCAATCAGAGCCCAACTTCTCCACAACCTCACATTTCACGGACTTACCCGATGTCATCCCGGTAGACCCGGGAGATCAGCACCTCGCCCTTGTGATTGTAGATGAAGAGTCCTCCGATCATGGTGCTGGTCTCACTCAGTGTTCACTGGCCATGATGGAAAACTGAAGAAAGAGGCGGAGCCAAGCTGTAAGCCACTGGATGGAGAACTCATCAAAAAAATAAGGACAAAGACTTTAACTCCTTAACGGTCACCCGACATTTTTTTTTTTTTTAAATAGGCATGAAATTGCACTAGACAAACTTAAATTGTTGTCATTTATGAACACAATTTAGGAACACAGAGCTAAGGTTGGTCTCTTTTTAAAGAAGAAAATCAGCAAATTATTGCAAAAGTGGATTTTTTTATTTATTTATCAAAACGTTATAGGTTTTACACTAAAATTGGTATAAAATTAAAGCCTTATGACTAAATAAGTTATGTCCCAAATTTGAAGTTGATGTGAAAAAATGTAGGTTCCTGTGAGATTATAGTTAGATTTTAGTTACTCCATTGAATTCTTTTTAATGCATTTTTCTGTCACAGACGTCTACTACTACTAATAATAACAATAGTCTTGTTATCGTCAGAGGCATCAGTCACACTATTCTCTATTTGGCATTATGGTTGCAGAAATATTCCAGATATTTTGGAAACTTTTCAGAATTTTTGAAATATTCCAGGGATTTTTGGAAAGTTTCCAGAAATTTTCCAACCCTTTGCAACTCTATTTAGCACAACCCTAATCTACACACCATGAAACATTTTTGCATTGAATTTAAATAGTTTAAATTCTTATTTTTTAATCGCTGTATTACGGTCAATAGCTTTGACTTTAAAAATATATATATTTTCAGGGTGATCTGTTGAAAATGTAAAAAAATAAAAAAATAAACTGCCTTAGAAGCTTAACAAGACAAGAGATTAAAATGCACAACCACAAAGATGCTGAAAGCACGTGGAGATTTTCCATAAAATACCCTGCTCCTGTTAGTCTTACACTAAAAATAGACCTCACAGAAATCAAGAAAAAAAGAAAAAAAGAAAAATCAATAAAACAAAACAAAAAACACGCAAATTAAATGTGCAGACCACACCAAATATTCTTTCATTAAGAGTAAATGATCTGTGACAGACACATTGGGACAAATTATTAGCACGCATTATTTGTATTCACTTTAAAATATGTATTTATTGGAAGGATGAGTAACCAATTAAAATTTGTATTAGCTTTTGAGTAAACTACCTGTATAACGCTTCAAGACTGCAGAAAAACACACTAATTATTAACCAATCCTGCCTTCAAACTCATTTATGTCTGTTCTGATGGTTGAATGCTTAAGGGCTACTGTAGCATTATATTTGATTATCCTTCTAAATTGTCAACATGAACAAAACGGTTGTACACAATTTACATTCTTGAGTCAGTCAACAGAGTGAGTTTATGCTTTTTTAGCAAGTAAATGCCTTTTATTATAAATAAACTCAACTGTAAAAACGTCCACCTTTCAGGTTATGATGTATGTCTTTTTGCTGTAAAATATTTAATGATATTTAAAACCAAGCCAAGCAACTTAAGTTTACTTGATTATCCATAGTAATTATTGATTATCAATCGTCACTGTGTCGTTTGGCGACCACAATAAAAAACAAACCAAAAAGCAAACGAGATATAAATATAAAATTAAGCATTTAAATATTGTCTTACTAAGACATATTATTGAGAGATATAGTGACAAGTGATATCTACAAGCCGTCTAAATATCAAAATGAATATGAAATATGAAATGAATATCCATAAAACATGATGAATATGATGATTAATGAACATGTCATTTCTCGTGATCCTTCATGTCCACTGCGACTCGCCTCAAAACCACACTAATATCTTGAAATACATGCTGTTTGTTTACTATATCGACGTATAAATAAAACAGATTTTTTTTTTAATTTAAAACAGTTGTCCGAAATGCACCGAAATCGTTGACAGTAACGTTAACGTTATGTGGCGGTAGCCGCAGCTTTTTCCATTCAAATGCAAAGACATCACGGTTTTAAGCGTATTAAATTATGTTTTATTTATTTATCGAATGCCAAATTCTCAATGTTATTAATGTAACACATTTCCATCAGTGAATGTAACGTGAAGAACCCGCGTCCAGCTGGTTAGCTTTTTAAGCTAACGTTAACTATAACTAGCCCGGCTCGGCTGTCACGACTGACTCGTCGGTGGATTCCTTCACTCACCTCGGTGTGTCAGTCTCTGTGTCACTCCGGACCGGCCACGACCGGATCAACAGAGGCAGCTGTGTCCGGCTCTGACAGAAGCTCCGTGTTATTCCGCGTATTCGGTGTTTTAGGTTGTGGTCACCGTTCACTCAAAAATCCAAGATGTCGCCGCTGCTCCCGCCCTCTGCAGCAGTCAGCTGACACGCGCACGCTCGCGCACGCTCGTGCACGCGCAAACGTTGGCTTCGTATCGAAAGCCAAATGGATCAGAAAACGAAAGCCGAATCGTTCAGGCCCATAGTTCACGACCCATAGACAGAATCCGTTTTAACAGAGGTGCTGTTATTTGCTGAACTCAACTTGGTTTGACAACCTCTGCGGAAGAAAATAAGGTCATTGCGACACTTTACATGTATTATTCGAGATGTAGGTAAGCCTTTAGTAGCAGATAACAAACAAAAACAAAATGCTACACAGACACAGACTGTGCTTTTATATAACGTTACGTGTTTAGGTAAAGAGTAATAATAAAAAATTCCACTAAGTGTACTTAAGGAGAGTACACCGTCATGGTATTTTTAAACAATTAAATACTCTTTTAAAACGAGCATTTCAATAATGTCAAACTAAAGGTTTTGGATTTTAAATAACTTAATTTGATGTGTTGACTAACATAAAGAACACATTTTGCTTGATTACAATGAACTGTAATTTGTTACCCAATATTATTTTTTACTTCACATTAATTACATGTATTATATCTTAAATGTACTAAATTCCAAAGTAAAAATATATATTACACATAAAGATGTACTTAAGTGCTTCAAAAAAGCACTGTACAGTTGAACTAACTGCATATAAAGTACATTTAAACTGCGATGGCTTAATTTTCATGTAATTGTAAATAACATACAATTAAGAAAAAACTTTACATTCAGTGTATTATATTATTTTTTTCTATAATGAATGAGACTATCTTTATTAAAGTCATACAACTTCATTTTCTCTGTTGTAAAAATGCATAAAATGTTTGTGTCATAGTAAAGTGCTCAATGAATATAAAAAATGTTGTAGAAATAAACTTGAAGACTGTTGGAGTAGATTTTACTCCAGATGTGTGTTGATGGATTTTTGGATGATTTTTCACTTGAGCAATTGATGATGCTTCATCTTGTCAAATGAAGAGTTACAGATCATGACTATAAATATCCGTCTTAAATATTTCAGTAAACATTTCAGTAAATCACACTGGTGGAGGACTGGAGAATCCAGTGCTTAAGTGTTAGTTGAAAAGCTATTACACCCAAAAAAATGTCAAAAAAGCCCTATAATGGAAGTTTATGGTATTTTTCACCAATTCTATTGTTGAATGATGATGTAGTCACAACAGTCTCTTCAACCAGCAGCATGATTTATGTCTGCAGCACAGCACAAAGGATGCAGACTGAGAGTACAGGACAGGTTACGTGCTAAACTTACTTTTTTAAGGTTGTTTTTTTATATATATATATAAAGTGTGAAGCATTCATCATGTGTTCAGTCTGAGTTGTATATAAATTATGGTTTGTACCTAGATCTAGCTTTGATACAGTGGAAATATAAATCATAGAATAGCTCTTCTAAGAGCCAAAGAAAATGAAATATATTCTTCTCCCTTAAACGCTGGCAGACTGTCAGAATCAGTGTGTGAAATCTTTCTTTATGAGAATAAAACAGAAATAAATTCACCCATCATTTTCTACCACTTTAAATGGAGCATGAGTGCAAATAAGCTTTGACTTCCCCCAAGCACATATATAAATTCCCTAGTGTTTCTTGTGAAAAAGAATTTAATTTGCACTTGTACTTCATACAAAAACTCCACCTAAGTGCATTTAAAGAGAGTACACTTTCTTGTTTCTTAACACTCCTGTACACTTTTAAAAGTGCACTTTCTAATGTACAGGTGCATCTCAATAAATTAGAATGTTGTGGTAAAGTTCATTTATTTCAGTAATTCACTTTTTTCTTCCACTCAACTTTCTGTTAAAATGCTTGGATACAGCACTCTGATCACATCCATGCCATGCCGAATTGAGGCAGTAATTAAAGCAAAAGCAGCCCCTACCAAGTATTGAGTACATGTACAGTAAATGAACATACTTTCCAGAAGGCAAACAGTTCACTAAAATATGTTTCTTTTTTTATTGGTCTCATGAAGTATTCTTATTTGTTGAGATCGTGAATTGGTGGGTTTTTGTTAAATGTGAGCCAAAATCATCACAATTAAAGAACCAAAGACTTAAACTACTTCAGTCTGTGTGCACTGAATTTATTTAATACACGAGTTTCACAGTTTGAGTTGAAATACTGAAATAAATGATTTTTTCCACAACATTCTAATAGATTGAGATGCACCTGTATGTCAAATAAATAAAAGTTTATATTGAAGTATATTTTTAACCCGTTTTAATAATATTTTGGCATGCTTTAAAGAAGCACACTTATTTTAATGTGTTAACCATATTACATACGTTTCAATAGAAAAAAACATTAAAATATATTTTAGTTTACTATAAATGCTTTTCAGCACATCCTGTAGTACACTTTAATCATATTTCAGAGATTAAAGTGTACTTGTTGTCTGTAATTATGAAATAACTAATTGCATTTAACATAAATTAAAACTGTATTTAAATGTAACTGTAATTAACATGCATTTAAGTGTCCGAAGACGTCACATTCAATTTGCACTTGTGCTTCTGCACAACTGATTTTCTTTTCAACACAAAAACTAGAAAAGATGCACACTCAGTGTTTAGGCAATAAACTATATTTATAAATAAAACAATTTGTTTTGTTTTGTTGTAAAACAGTGTACAGCGAGTATTAAATTGAACCATTCAATACTATCTGTTTCCAATAATTCAAAATGTGATAAATGCATCTGAGAAAAAAAAAAAAGGTTTACAGAGAAAAAATGAAGCAGAGTGCTGATGGTTAATGATGACAGACATTAACATATTAAGTACTGTGTTGTTTGAGGAAGAGTGAGAGAGTCTCCATCATATAATAATAATAATAGTGCATCTTTAGGTTGCTTTAGGAGTGCTGATAACATTGAAACATTGAAAAGTCCTGTATGTAAACTTAAAATCTCTCTCTTTTTCTCTATCACTCTCCACCATTCTTAGCAGAAAATTAAAGCCAAAGATATAAAATAATTTCCAAAGAATCTATCTTTTGATAGTGCTTGTCTTTTTTAAAAATCATGAAAGACGATTTTTTCATCCTTAAAAAGCAAAAGGTCCTCACTTCCTTCTCATATCATGGTTATTTCTCTCACTCTTAATTTAGTTCATCTTTGATTGAAAAACATTTCTTGAGGTTAATAAACCAGTCAGAGGACAAAATTTAAAAAAAACGCAGGTAAAGTACATACAAAGTACACAAAAGCCAGCAAGCAATCACCTTCATCACTGCATCGCACAGAGTCTCCTTAAATCAGAGACCTCGGGTCTCTAAGGGCATGATGGGATACGTGATCTGTTCCAGTCTTCTTCACTGAAGAAAGTGCAAGCCACAGGACACAGGAGGGACATTAGGAGGGACACTCAGACTCAATGCATCTCTTTTTTGTCTTCCTCCTCATCTTTTTTTCTTGATTTCACAGTGCCTTGAGCACGTGAGCTGACCCTCGGGGTAACCTGAAGAGCATCACATGACGTCGACGAAGAACTCACTGGGGTTTCCCATGGCCATGCGGAAAGATTGGCGCGAGGCTGTGAGTTCGGGCGGCACCGAGGCCAGGTCTCGTTCTGGAGGAGAGCCCGGCGCTGCTGTTACGAGTGGCTGTGTTTGTGGCTGTGGAGGGAGGCCGGGCGCTGCACACACCAGGCTCTGGACGCTGCGGATGGTGTGTGAGCTACGCACGCTGTGTTCACTAGGGGGCGCTGCAGAGCACTCGCTGGGAGCCTTCTCTCTTTTCTCGGACTCGCTGCCACTGCCAGATCGGCCTCCAGACTCCTGCGTTCCAGCCGCTGCGTTTGTGTCATTCTTACTGCCGCTTCGATTCGAGCCACTGCTTCGACTGCCTGTGAGCGAAATGAAAGAAAGGACAAGAAAAGTGAGACTTCCTGTTTAAGTCTAATTCTTTGGGCACTTTTCAATGTTTTCACCTTGTCATCGGATCAGATATAATAAAGGGAGAGAAGCTGACCACAGGATCAGAAAGAGGCATTAAGGGGTGATATTAGCCCCTGGGAGTGATCTCCTGGGCATTTTTCTTTACCATTGTGAGTGAGTGTGTGTACATATAAGTGCTGTGCAACCATTAAAATATTTATCACATGTTTTTCTGTGATTAATCGCATTATGCACAAATTGGAGGAGCGGATAGCGTGTTTCATTTTGTTTCATGTTGTCTCGCCCCCATGCTAGTGGATCTGCCGTAGAGTCAATTGGTTGATCTTGGAGATAGCGGGTTAACTCCGTGTCAGCGCGCGCTCTGATCGGTAAATTAAGGGGCACAGATTTCAGACCTCCGTTTAGGAGATCTGTCACAAAACTCATCATCCCCGCCAAAGTATTTTGAGCAAATTTCAAAGCCGCACCCGCCCGCCATCCGCTGATTAGCTGACTGACTGTTTTGCGGTCTATGGCGATGCAATGCTTTGCTGATGCGAGCTGCAAAAAAAAAAAAAAAAGCCATTGTCTGTTCTAGAAAGGATGCAGCAAAGGTATTTAATGCTAATGTATGAGGCATAGGCCTACGCTGAGTTTAATTTATGATGAGATGCGCTCTAGTTCACAGTGCAGTGCAAGTGAACGCGGCGCGCTAGCGCTTCCATGTCACGGTTATCATTGTCTGCTATATTTGCTTTTTATTTATTAAAATACATGCAATTGGTTGATGAAACATTTATTAAAATTAAGATAAAATTTGTTCAAAACGAAATTCGTTTTTAAGAAAGGTTTTCTACAAAGCAAAATTTAATGAAGTGGTAAATATCATGTCTGACGATTTACAAAACTTCATTAAGTGGTAAAAACCATGTCTCCCGATATATTGCGCATCTTATGATCCTATCTAAAAAATGAAAATAATTTTTGATAAAAAATGTTTGTAAAAAATATTTTAATGACATGGTTTTGGCGGTAATAGAGTTCTAATGACGGTGTTCAAGTATAACCGCCGGTCTCACGGTTATATACTAACCGTCATACCCCTACTGCTATATGAACAAAAGTGCAATAACATTTGTTTTGCAAACACTTTAAACAAATATGCTGCTTTTTTACAGCAGAATTCCTTTTACATAATAGCAGTTAAAATATTTATTGTTAATCTCAACTTATAACATTTAAGCGTTTGACCCCCAAAGCCGTGTTCGTTTATCTAGTGTGATCGCTCCGGTTCGTTCAGCCGTCCCTGGCCCGTTTGGAAGAGATGGACCTATTTAGTTCTTGCTATGATTGATTGCAAAAAATCTGTGAAATTCTTTAATATTTAATTTTTAGTATCTCTTTTAAAAGGTTATTTTAAAATGTATTCCTTGGATGCAAAGCTAAATTTTCAGCATCATTACTCCGGTCTTCGGCGTCACGTGATCAGTCAGAAATCATTCTAATATGCTGATGCTGAGCAGAACTAAATGTAACGCCATACGTCTTAATTGCAATGTAATCATAATAGTTCTATTTAATTGGGCAGGTGCAGTTTTTGCCCCCATATCCTGAATTTGGAGGGCATTATTGTTAATTGCGGTGGCATTTATGCCTCAAGCCCCTGGTTAATTTCTGTCCCTGATGGAACGCAGTCTCACCTTCGCTGTGCGGGCTGCCAGCACTGCCGCCCCCCGCACTGAAGCTGTAGCTGGGGTCGTGCACAGGGTGGGGGTTGTACGGGTGAGGGATCGGGTACTGATAGGGGAACGTGAGCGGCCAGGGAGCTACACCAGGGTGAGGCAACGGAGCCAGAGTGTCCTGGTCAGACGCCCCACTAGAACCATCATGATCATGCAAGGAGAGACTGGCCATATCTGAGACAGAAGAGGAACAAACAGGAGGGAAGAGGGTTCACTCCAAATGAATAAATAAAAGATGCTTCAGTGTGAAAGAGTGGGGAGAAGTGGAGGAACTCACTGCCGCACACGTCACCAAAGATGTAATAGCACTGTTCAGAGAAGGTGATCTTGTTGACAGTGTGCCGGATGTAGCCAGCTTTGAGCAGGTTGCTGGCGTATTTGCGTGCCTCCCGTCTGTCAGTAAAGCCCTCGACGTGATGAAAGAGCCAATCCACCACATCTGAACCTGAGAGGAAAACCAATATTTTACTTCTGAAGACACTAGCGGAATATCCCCATCCAACTTCAATTCAATAAATTCTCTGAAACTAATTATTATTTAAAACAATAATGACTGTTACCAATAAAATCAAATGCTAAAGTGGTTGTAAATTCACCCTTGTGAAAAAGAAGTAGCCTTTAGAAAAGAGTACTTATTATGGAAATAATAACTATTTTGAATTTGACTTTATAAGAATATACTTGAGTGAACTGAGTATAATACATTTGTGTGCTATTTAAATTAAAATGTATTAAATAGTTTTAATAATTTATACTAAATGCAGTTTTTTTAAACTAAAGAGTGCTTTTTAGCCCACTTAAGTAGGTAGTAAGTAGTAAATATATTCGCAATTATACATTATATAGTAATGATAAAGTTGAATTTAAGTATATTTAAAATACTGTAAATTATCTTTTAATTGTAATATCCAATATCACATTACAGTAAAATTATGATCAAGTACACGTTAGTTTAGTATGCTATCAACACATCAAAATAAGTGTACTTCTTTAAAGCAAAAGATTATTAAACATACTTAACACATAGTATTAACAGTAGTTAAAGAAGGACAACACAAGGATTCCATCTTTAAAGTAAAACATTTTAAAAAAGTGTACTTAAGTGTGTGTTTCTCTTTTTAAGTGCCCATAAGCAGCTTTTTATTCAATTATTATTATATATTATATTACAGTTTTTACAAAAATATACTTTCAAGATTTGAAACACACTACAAGTGTACATTCAATGCAGTCACACATGTTTAAATGGATAGATACTGACAATGATGAAACATCAAACATGAGATCATAGATATAAAAAAAAAAGACCTGTTTATCCCTTTTGGTGGCATTTTGACTTCATGCTAAAGTGAAATGTTAAGAGAGAGGCCACAGGTTTACCTATGAAGGCGTTGGGGATGGTGATCTTCAGCCACATTCGGTCCCGCACCTCCAGGCCTGACTCTGAAGATGCCATTGCTTTGGCGACTGCTGCCATGTCGCTGTGGATGGACAGATGGAAATCCTCGAACCCTGCAGAGTGAAGCACAGCGAGATGGTGCACGGCAGTCTATAGATGTGAGTCAACTACAAACACGTGCTCTGAACATCAAGATGTAGACATCCTCAACTGATCTAGGAGGAGTTTCTGATTTCTCAAACATCACAAATCAATCTGATTTCCCCGGTGAAAAAGAGGTGCGCTTAATTGCACTTGTAGTGTACTTTACATCTTAAAAGTACACTTCCATGACTCTCTTAACACTTAAGTGCTCTTAGTAATAATGTCAAATAAAAAAGTGCATTTAAATAATTTATTTGTAATTCATTTTACATGCTTTAAAGCTGTACAGTTGTGTTGAGTTAACATACTAAGGCACACTAATACAAATTGAAACTATATTCATTTTTTTAATTGTAAATAACATGGAGTTATATGTAAACATTTCTTTCAGTTCATAGAAATGGATTTTCTTATTTTATGTACAATTATATGTAAACGTATTCTAAAGTGTACTTCTTTTTATGTATAGTCTTTGTTCAGTGTATAATTTACTGAATATATTTTGTTCATAACTACTCACAAATCTTTGATTTTAATTTGACACACTCAGTTGGTAAAGGCTACGGTCACAGCACAGTAAGCAGTGGGTTGGCAGATGAAGTCCTCCTCTGGTGACAGACAGCGTGTGCACAGCAGAGGTGGATTATGGGAAGGGTGGATGGATAAACACTTACGCTCAGTCTCTGGAATGGAGCTTGTGATGGAGGAGCTGGTGGAGGTGATTGTGCTCATGGAAGGGCTCATACCGTACACTGGGTACGCCCCCGTCATAGCGGCAGTGTGAGACACCCAGGCAGCAGGGTCTATGGGACGGATCGGCTCACCTGAACAAACACAGGGGGAGCAAACAGGTGCCTGGTCACTTCAGATGCTACCAAAGAGGTCGAAAACGGTCAAAGAAAATGGTTTAATTTTAATTGTGAGAGTGAAATGGTTGTGAACAGCACTTCATGTTTAAAAGAATAGTTCCACCCAGAAATTACATTTACTCAACCTGAGGCTATCCAAGTTGTTTCTTCATCTGAGAAATTCAACATTAAACCAATTGCTTAGCAGTGGATCCTCTGCAATGAATGGGTGCCGTCAGAATGAGAGTCCAAACAGTAGATAAAAACATCACAATAATCCACAAGTAATCCACACCAGTTCATCTTTTAAAGTCTCGTGAAGTGAAAAGCTGCATCTTTGGACATTTTAACTTTAAACCATCACAGTTGGCCAAAATTCAAGTCCATAATCCATAATGACACATCCTTAAGTGAAAAAGTCCATTCCCTCTCACATCTTAATCCACTGATATATTTGTTTAGAATTTTTTGGACTGTTTTCAGAGCTTGAACAAGATGTTTTCACTGGAGAAAGCAATATAGCATGGATAGGAGTGCAATCTTAAATATGTATTTTTTCTTACAAACACGCAGCTTTTCACTTTAAAAGACATTAACTGATGGACTGGAGTGGTGTGGATTACTTGTGGATTATTGTGATGTTTTCATCTGCTGTTTGGACTCCCCAAACCCATTCACTACAGAGCATCCATTGGTGAACAAGTGATGCAATGCTACATTTCTCCAAATCTGACGAAGAAACAAACTCCTCATCTACATCTTGGATAGCCTCAGGGTGATATCCTTTTGATTCTTTAATGCACTGTAACGCAGCAGCTCTCTTACTTCGTGGGAGGGTGAAACAGCTACGAGGGTTTGGATCCCAACATTTGGCCACAGTCAGTGTGATGGGTCTGTAAATGTAAACATACAGCAAAAAAAATCATCAGTGCTTATATAAATCTCGTTTAGTCTATAACGGGACATCACCACGTCCACTTCTTACCCAGGTTTATGGACGATCTCTCGCAGCACCCTCACTGCATCATCGTTACTCATGTTCTCAAAGTTGATATCGTTGACCTACAACAAAACAAGCAACTCTTAGAAATCACAAACAGCCGGCATGATCAGGAATATCTTACAGTATAAAACAGACCTGCAGAAGCATGTCCCCAGGCTCAATGCGTCCGTCAGCAGCCACTGCACCACCCTTCATGATGGAGCCGATGTAGATTCCTCCATCGCCCCTCTCATTACTCTGGCCGACTATACTGATGCCCAGGAAATTATACTTCTCTATAGTAAGACGGAGAGAGAAAAACAAAATGAAGTAATATGAGAATGCAACATTTTAAAATGAAACTTTTGTTAAAATGTAAAAAAAAAAAAAATCCCCACTTTCAGGTTTTTTATTATTAAACAGTCTCTGGTAAAGATTTTGTGTGATTGAATCTTGGGTTTCAAGCAGTTAATACTTTTATTCAGCAAGGATGCATTAAACTGATCAGAAGTGACAGTAGAGACCTTTATAATGCTACAAAAAAATCAAATAACTGCTGTATTTAAGCCTTTAGTTTATCAAAGATTAGCACAGTTTCCAGCAGCCAATCAGCATATTAAAATGATTTCTGAAGGATCATGTGACACTTAAGACTGAAGTAACGATGCTAAAAATTCGGCTTTGATCACAGGAATAAATTACATTTGAAAATAAATTAAAATGTTTCACAGTATTACTGTTTTTACTCTATTTTTGATCAAATAAAGAATGTTAACAGAGTTGTGCATGTTCAGCAGCAGACACACAGATAGACATGCGCACATACTCACCCATGTTTAATGTGACAGTGATGATGTTCAGAGACATGGTGGAGTCAGTGATGCTGCTGAACGATGAGGACTGGAGAGATCGAGAGAAAGAGAGCGAGAGATGAGGACACACTGATATAAACACTGATAGTCATGAGGTTTATCTGGACTCTCACCCGCTCCATCCTGGGTGCTTTGGGTTTCCGTCTGCGGCGGCGATGGCGTCTCATGAGACGTGACGATGTGCTCTGCTCCGTGGAGCTGCTGAACCTGTAGCAGCATCACAGATGACACACAATCTTCAGAACATCATATTCAGCCTGGAAGTGGCTTTTGTGCACATATAATGCACATTACAGTCGTCTCTGCTCTGATTGGTCAGGAGAGTCATGTGATGCTTACCAGCCAATCGTCTGCATTAGTGTAGTAGTGTATCAGAGCATGGAAAACCTTGCTTTGTGTTGACTTTCCAGAGCATGTGATCTGAGTGTACATTAAGTCATCTTCATGAGGAGCCATAAGCTACAATTAACATGTTCAAACATATCTCTGATTCTAACAATTATACTGGATCTTTTTGTACATATAACTTTATAATGTCCATATTCAGATGACCTCTGTTAAGATTGGCCTCTTTACATGTGAAAAATACCAGTATAGTTCACACTGTCATTGATCACGATGGGGCAGATGTCATAGATTTTATTATCTTTATGCAAAAATACTTTGGACCCTTATGGTTTTTGGGCATTTTTACATTATTTTCAGGACCATCGAGCTCATTCTGTCTTTTGATTCTCATCATGGTAATACAAACTACAAAATTTCATTCTTATTACTGTAACATAGAAAATAAAAATTAACATATTTTACTATTATTATAACGCATACATCAGCTTTTGTTGTATAGCCTTAAATCAATAAATAATTTAAATGTAAATTTTTACTTAAAAAAAATTATTACATTTTATTTTTATTAGTGCTGTCAAATGATTAATCGCGATTAATCACATTCATAATAAAAGATTTGTTTACATAATATGTGTGTATACTGTGTGTGTATATATATATATATATATATATATATATATATATATATATATATATATATAATACAAACACATGCATGTATATATTTAAGAAAAATATGTTATGTTTATATACTAAATATATTTATATATAATTTAAAATAAAAGAATATGAATATATAAATGTATAACCATGTAAATATTTTCAAAATATATACTGTATGTGTTTGTATTCATATATACATAATAAATACACAGTACACACATATATAATATACACAAAAACTGTTTGACATTTATTTTGCTAAAAAAATCTATGCAAAGTTGTATTTTGTACTATAATGCAGTAAAAAAAGTTTTACTGTAACAAAAATCAGTATTAAAAATTATGAGAAATTTAGATATCACTTTAAAATAAGGTTCATTAGTTCAGATAAGTTAACTACTTTAGTTTACATGAAATAAGCATGGAAAATATTTCTAAAGCATTTATTAATCTTAGTTCAAATTTATTTCAGCATTAACTAATGCATTATTAAAATCAAAAGTTGTGATTGTTAACATTGAATAATGTGCTGTAAATTAACATGAATTAACAATGAACGGCTTTATTTTCATTAACTAACATTAACAAAGTTTAATACATAGTGTAATAAATGTATTGTTCATTGTTTGTTCAAGTTAGTTAATACATTAACTAATGGAACCTTTTTGTAAAATGTTACCGAAATGTATTTATTTTACTAAAACATAAAATAGTATTCTTTACTGAAATACAATAAAAATGGAGTGCATTACTATAAAGAAAATCATTTGTAAATAAAATAATGAGAAAGACAATATCAGATGCACTACAATAATGTGAACTGAGATTTATGTCATATTGGAAACAATTCTGAGGATGCTAATAGTACAGTAGATTAAATCTACTTGCAAAATATGATGTTTTCTTTCTTTACAGACTGACTGACCATTGTGCGGTTTAAAGACAGGTTTATAAAAAATCACAGATGCCACAATAGCAGACTGACAAGGGAAAAATTAATTAATATAAATTACTGCAAAAATTGTCTCCACTAATAACTAGATAACAGAAAAAGCTGTGCATGAAAAAAAAAGTAAAAAATATAAGGACCTAATTTAATGAAGATCTTTTGATGGTAGTTTTTTTTCTCAAAATTAAACTTAAAGTGAAGTGAATCTCAGAGCAGATGAAATTCATGTGTTAATGTGAGCATATATTGAAACCCAGTGAGCATCACGTGTGTTTGAGTTTGTGTAGCAGACAAAACTACACAGACTTACTAGCAACACGCACTGACTGGCTGTTGTTTGTGTTTATTTCTGCTGTTAGAAGAATCGACATTGAGTAAAAATGTGACCCTGGAGCATAAAACCAGTCTTAAGTCTCTGGGGTATATTTGTAGCAATAGCCAAAAAAAAAACATTGTACGGGTCAAAATTATTGACTTCTCTTTTATGGCAAAAATCATTAGGATATTAAGTAAAGATCATGTTCCATGAAGATATTTTGTTATATTTCCTACCATGAATATATAAAACGTAATTTTTGATTAGTAATATGCATTGCTAAAAATTAATTTGGACAATTTTAAAGGTGATTTTCTCAATATTTAGATTCCAGATTTTCAAATAGTTGTATCTCGGGCAAATATTGTCCGATCCTAACAAACCAGACATCAATGGAAAGCTGATGATGTATACATCTAAATTGACACTTATGACTGGTTTTGTGGTCCTTATAATCATATTTACATTATTGACAAATTTGAACTATGATACGAAACTGTTTTATCGCCCAGGCCTACATCAGACATCTGTTTCAAAAGAGTAAGAGAAAAGCTTGTTTTCCGTGACTGGTGTCTTGACACTCGCCTGCTAGTGGAGTCCTCCTCCTCGGAGTCGAAGAAGCTGGTTGTGTCCAGCTCGCTGCTCATCAGCGTGGAAGAGCTCTCAAAGCCGGCGATCTCCGGCCTGCGCTCCGGTCGTGAGTGACCGTTCAACCGGCCTCCTGCAGCACACAACACTCATCAAACAAGCCTGTGTGTTTCCTCGTCATTAGCCAGGACTGACTTGTGGGTAAACTCACCATGGTCGTGTGTATCTTTCCTCCGAGGCCTCTCTCTGTCTCTGACTCTCTCTCGCTCTCGGTCTCTTCTCAGCGATGGACCCACCTCAGGCTCGGTATCATTGCCCAGGTCACCCTGACTTCCTGCGGCATTCGCACTGGAACAAAGAGGATGAAGATGAAGTGATGAAGGACGGGTGTCCAGAAGACAGATGCTGAGTAATACGTGCCACACACATAGTTCACATATGAAGGCTTTTTAAAGAGAACTCTTTTACAATTAGTCATAGATGAGCAAAACCAATTAACTTAATGATTAATTTGCAAAATCAATCCATAAAGCAATTGTAAATCATTGGAAAATGAAAGAGTGTCATGTTAGAATCATAGACACCTCAACAATTGACCTATTCAATACAATTAAACAAAACCACTGCGATGAACTGCAGTATTGAACTAAGAATGAAATTCATATTATAGTCAGATAAAACTACAACCATTAAAAAAGTTACTAGAAATTTCATACAGAAATATATATATATAAACACACATACACACACACACACACATTTATTTTATTATTATTATTATTTTCTTGAAAATATACTAAACAAAAAATGGCCCAAAATATATGAGTAAAATATATAATTTATGTATAATAAAACATATCATTTTTGGTATATTTTGAAATATATTTATACAATATAATTTTTTTAAATATATTTTTAAATAAAATAAAAACTTTTACATGCTTTCATTGAGTTAGCTGCAAACAATTCAAATTTTTGTAACTCGAAGTACTTAATTAACTAAACAAATTAAGCTAAAAATATTAATAATAATAATAATAATAAAATAAAAAAATTACTAAAACTTGAACTAAATTTAACATGAAAACAGAAAATACAAAAATTAAATTAAATTAAAGGTAACTTTTTAGGTATTTTATTATCTAAAATCAATATTTTTATTCATAAATATGCCCTCAATGGTGTACAAATACCTATGCCAATGTTTAAACTAATCCTCGTAAATGAAGAATTTATTATCTTTATATACATGGGACGGGTAGGTCGACGGAGGCTTCCATGTAGTTCCGCCATCTTGCAAAACTATAATAGCAGAGAGGGACAAAAAGTACTAAGCCAACGCGTTTCCACAGCGCGTTTTCGGTCAGAGCCAGAAACGCAGGTGCAGAGCAGTGAGAGGTGCTTGAAACTGCACCGGCAAGTTTAAAAGTCTGGATTGCATTCTTATTATGGACCATACATATGCCGCGCCACAGGAGAAGAAAACATCGTCGCCAAAACAGTCAAAAATAGAACGTAAAAGGAAACGTGACCGTAGATTACAGAAAACAAGAGTTAATGTCGGGGAAGCTTTTTCTAGGTGGAAAGAGCTAATGCTGGATAAAGATTTCAAAAGAGACGCTGAAGTGGCCAGTTTTCTTCTCGACAGGTAAGTCAGTGTTACAATCTATATTATAATATTTTTTTATATCTAACAATGCATATAATTCAGAAAATATAACGAATAAATTAGACATAACTACTAATTACAATATTTCATGTTTTCCACAGTCAGTAATTCATACTGTAACATTCGTTTGTTAGTTGTCATGTTGCAGTTTGTTTGAAATAACACACCTGTTCACCTGAAGGAAAACTCGATGAAGTGCTATTAGAAGACATCCTGTCACAGCTTTTTGGTACATATCGCCTACCGTAGATGCAACGCGCATTTGAAAAAGCTAGGCGCTGGAGAGCAAAATTAGTTTGAATGCAAAATACAATTTCACCACTAGATGGGAGTAATTCCTACTTAGTGTCCCTTTAAACAGATAATATATTTAATAGTGTTTTCTTATAGTAGTATACTACTATTATAGTATATGAATGATACTAAAATAACACTGGACAGAACACATGCACAGACAGTATGTGTTTCATTAGCCTGTCACGCCATAAACAAGCTAATGAGCAGCATTTTCTAGCTAGCTTAAAAGCTATAAAGCATCAATAGTACACAAAATGTGTACAGTAACATTCCCAATGAAAACCTAATTATGGCTAAAAACTATTTGTAACTCAGAAAGTTCATGAAAGTGTCATAAATGTCAGCTGATCCTGTGTATTGGAGCAAAGTACAGTGTTGAAGTGTTTCTGTATGTGAGGAGATCTTCGTCCATGTGTACTGAGGATCAACAGCAGAGGGAGATCACAGGATGCGGCTGTATTTCTCCAAACTGCTCTTGGCCTGTGTTCAGTGTATGAATAATTAACCTGCACACAAACACACTCACACAGAGGGGAGTCATGCTGCCTGACAGACAGAACAGGAAACACACACACACAGACAGGAAACACCAGCACGACAAACAAGTATGCACACACATGTGGTTACACACAGATAAAGACACCCACTGACCAACTGTGCCACAAACAGACCTGTGGGGAAACCCAGAAACCTGGAGGACCACACACTGATATGAACAAGAAAATAAATAACATCAAAACCTATATAAGGGCTGCACGATTTTGTCAAAATAAATCATTTTGGTATTATTTTGAGAGTGAAAGTTGAATTCTGAAATCAGTAACATTTAACGTCCCAACAGTAAGCCCTTGTTCAGCAGCTTTTTGGTTTTGGATGCATTTTTTCCAATTCATTTTCTCCACAGGGATTTATTCAATGCAATTACATGAACTTAAGTGTGCTTTTGTTGGCTTAGGACTTAAGTACATATTTATATTTCATAATTGCTTCTAAAGTATGGATGCGATTTGAATTTTTCCTTTCTCTTTGGAGTGTTACAAGCTCTTGGTGCATGAAGAAGCTCTGTACAGTTGCAAAGACTAAAGTCTCAATCCCAAAGAGATATTCTTTATCAAAGTTAAGACTCGTCTATACCCCCCTAAAACACCTCGTTCAAACACGGCCCCACGTCTACATCACAATGTGGGAAGATTTGCATAACATCGCCAAAAAAATTATCACACAAAAAACGGCCAGGGTTTTTTGGCCCGACGAAAACCTTTGGCCAAAGCGGGCCAGCTGGAGCTAGAGAAGTGGTTATGAACAAAGGCAGAGTTTCTCCATCTCTGGAAAGCATCAGTGCTGCAGATCATTTCATAAAGATAGCAGCTATAACATCAGCATTAAAGACTTGTTAAAATAAGTTGAGTTCAAAACTCACTCTTAGTCAGCAGACGTTAGTTAGTGTTCGTTTTGTGATCGTGCTAGTTCCAGTGACTTATTTCTCATTAGTTTTCTGATAACTTCTCTTTGTTGGTGAAATGATGAGGTTTCATGATGTTTTTCCTGAGAGGTGTGTAAAGGGCGGATTTTAGTGAAGCTCAGCAGAGCTTCTGACCCGATGGTGGAAACGCAGCGCTATTTTGGCTTCAGTGCTACAGGTCCAAGGCTATTAGCCCCATCCAACCCGATTAAAGCACTGGCTCGCACTGGCCCGACAGTGGAAAAGCGGCTAATTGGAACACAGTTCATGCACGGAGCTCACTTCTTACAAGCGGATTATCTGAATGAGGTGTGTTAACAAAGAGAGACATGCAAAACGTGCAGAGATGGGGGGAGCGAGGACTGGAATTGAGAACCAGTGGTGTAGAATAGCGCTTTTTTTGACGTTTCTCTGATCACAAATGCAGGCATGGTTTTCTGTTTAGGCGGCACGATACAATGCAACTTGTTAAAAGACAGAATAAGTCATTATAATCTGCAATTATGTCCCCACTGGATGCAACAAATGCCTCGTTTGTAATGGGTTTTTATTGTTTTTGTCTAGTCAATCCGGGACACGCATCACAGTGTGTTAAGGAGTGTAACATTTCCGTCAGACGCTTTGTCGTTCGGCCAATCACAATGCACTGGACAGCTGGCCAATCAGAGCACACCTCGCTTTTCAGACCGATGAGTTTTGTAAAAAACGATGCATTTCATAATGGTGGGCCATAGAGGAGAAACAATAATGTACACTGTAAAAAATAAGTGTAATTTTAACTGTAAAATTTTGTAAAAACGCTACGGAAAAAAACTGATAATAGGTTAACAGTAAGTTCCCGTACTATATACAGGGAAAAACTGTAAAAGATCTAACAAAGCATTTAATGTAAATTTACAGTAAAATTCTGTTAATTATACAGCTTTTAGAAGTAAAAAAAGAACAAATCAATGTATAATTTACAGTCTAAAACTGTAAACTGATATTCCCAGAATTCCCTGCGTGACACTCCACGTTTGAAAGTATTTTGTTTAAATAATCATGTTTTTAAATAGTTCTTGTTATCAGTTATGTACATTTGAGCTTTATGTTACATCTTCTGTTGCTTAATGAAAGTTTTTTGCATTATTTAAGTATCACGTGTGTTACCATGATGGTGTTTTGTGTTTCCATAAATGTGCACCTTCTATATGTTAATATATACTTCTGCTTGTGGTGAAGCTACTTGTGATGAGCTTTGATACTTCATGTGGCTTTCTCTTATACAGTACCATCTTTATTATTATGGTGGTTGTCAGTATTTTCAAGGTACAAAACAGATTTAATTTTGTGTGTTGTTGAATTTACTGGTTTATATTCACATTTTCTTGTTTGTAAATTACAGCTTTATATTGTAAAATTAACAGTTTTTGACGTAAATGTGTTTACAGTTTTCTGTATTTTTACAAAATTATTCTGGCAACCACAGCTGCCAAAAAGTTTTTGTAAAAACAACAAGAAATTTTTTACAGTGTACAGTATGTGTTTTTTAACCTTATACTGCATAAACACATTTCATTACACCAAATACACAAAATAATGTTCTTTTTAACAACATCATATGAACCCTTTAAAATAGGCTGCATCACATTTTAATTAGCTGTTCAGACCTAATAGCACTTCACCTCCACCAGGTCTTTTTCTTAACCACCTTCACATTCCCGTCAAAATGAGCACTTAAAGCAATCAATGCCTTTGTAAGTAAAACATTGATCTAAATTGATGAGCAGGTCTTTCTTTGAGGGCCTGTAGAGTTGATTAGATTTACAAGTAACAGGGTCTCCGGCTAATTGGAAAATTTGAACACGTGGATCTGAGACTCGCACAGCTCCTTATAACACACTCCTGTGATCAGCCAGATGTCATTAAGGGTATTGACGTGTAAGCGCTCTTGGGGTTAGGGCTCTGATTAGTTCACGTTAAAGGAAACTGGTGCCTTTGAGACGAAGGGTAATGAGTTAATGTCAACACCGAGCGCTTCCGGTCTCTAACCACCTCAAATGAGTGTATCTGACAAGATCACAAACAGCATTTAGAATACGGTGTCCTTTCTTTAAGTTATTATTGTTTAATTGTTTTCTGTTAAAATGCATTTTTCAAATACTAGTTTACTGTTCAAAGACAACTACAACAAAGCCATACAGTGTGAAAACTGTGGCTACAAAACGTCTGGCTCAACCTGTGGTGTGATTCAGAGGCCGTTTACACAAAAAGGTTATCAGACAAAAACGGGACACTTTTTATGCATTTTGCCTGTGCGTTTACATGACAACAGTTTTTTGTTAACTGAAAAACATATTTTTGGAAATGGGTTTCAAAGTGCAAGTTTTTGAAAATGCCACCATTATCGTTTTTTCGTATAAACACCCAATATGCTCAGTATGTGTTGTTTTTAAAGGCAAATGCGAACAAACGTACACAACAATGGCGGAGTATTTGGTAGTTGTTGCTGCTCATAAGTTTGCTAACACTTCATCAGCAAAGTGTGAATTTACTTCACCAATACTACAACCAACAGCAGAGACGCATCATATACATCATATAATCGTCAGGTACTGTTTAATAACACGGTGACAGCGCCAACTACTGGTCTGGCATACAGCATTTCTGCCCGTTTTTGACTTCATCGATGTCGTGTAAACATAGTCTTAGAGGTGTGACTACCTGCTTCAACAATGACTAATGAGAAAGCATTTGAGTAGAAACATAATTATATCATGTTGATGTAAGAACTGCTTTATGTGAAATAGAAATGTTCTTAATTGATTATACATAAACATCACTTAAAGTATCAGTGAAAACTTTAGTTTTGGTTTCTATACATTTTTTATTTTAGTACATCACTACTAATATCGACTGAATATGTATTATTTTGGTCTGTTGGTGTACTACACACCACCACACACTCACTCACTCACACTCACACACTCACACACACACGCACGCACGCACACACACACACACACACACACACAGAGAGAGAGAAAGACAGTGTGGGATAGCTGTGGGGTTACTGACTGGAAGGAAGGGGGTCTGGAGTCTCCGATGCCTCCTGTCCTCTCCAGCGGGGGCGGCACATCGGCCTGAGAGTCTGCACACACTGAACCGCTGTCAGAGCCATGAGAGCCGTCTGCAGACACCAGCTGTACAGAGACACAGAAAAAGAGTTATCTACAGCAAAGGAAGTTACGCTCTATCTACAGCATATGTGACATGATCGAAAATGTCTCATGCTAACATAATTTTCTCCATGTTTTAAAACCAACGGAGATCTGAGGGCACAGGGGGCATGTCATAGTTTAGGAGGGGTATAAATGAACCAGAATGCCATGAACCCTATAATAATGATCATTATGAGTGTCTTGGAAAGAGAGCTTTCACATGCCTGCTGGAGAAACAGAGAGTCTCTTATACGACCACATCCGCTCATACGTCCTGCGACACTGGCCACAATGTGCTGCATTGGAGTCCCAACACCACCCTAAATCTGTCTGATTGAATCTTCTCGTTATGGAGGGGATATTTCAGGAGTGTTTTTCACCCACCCTGTGACTTCACTTAGATAATCCAATCACAGCCAACATGGAAGGAGACAATGTACTTTAAGAGCACAGCAGCACAGAGAAGAAGCAGCCATTTTCACTTATTACACCTTGGGTGATACTTATTACATTTTGGGTCATAGTTTTCTTTTTTTCTTTTTTAACACTATTTCCCATATTTTCCACAATCTGAAGGAACAGCTCAAATAAAAAAAAGAAGAAGAAAAGAAAAAGAAAGAAAGAAAAAGCACAATCGGATATGTTAAATGTATAAAATAATAAATACAAATGCATCTAAATAAATGAATAAATAAAGTTTATTCTTATGATACTCCTTGTAAAATGGTACATGCAAAACATTATTTAGGCCTGGTTTAAGATATAGCCAAAAAAATAGCCATTTGAATGAAACATTACATAAAATAATAAACTTAACGTGATGCATATTTGCCTGTCATACAGAAATTAAAAAGAAAAGAAATAAGTACGATTTCTGTAGTAGTACTAATAAACTGAAAGTGTTTTCAATACACACTAACCAGGTTTATGTATTTATAATCAATAAATCCAATCTGGTTTACACAGTTATGTTTAATCGTGTGCATAACTGAATATATTTAATTGTTTTCATGATGAACTAATTTATGCCGAATTAACAATTAGGATAAATGCATTTCGAAAATATGTTTACTTAAAAAAAATAGAAGCAAATAGTTAATAAATTATGCAATTTTTTTAGTAAATAATTATAATCTCATTTTTTAATGTATGAGTGATAAATAGTTTATTAGTTTATGTTAAAACTGCATAAATGGAAATTTGATATGCAACATGAATACATAAATCTTACATTTATGTATGCATTTGAGAATGAAATGAGGCCAAAAAGGGCATCCATAACTTTTAGAACTTATTTGATTTGTGAGTGTGTGTGAGTGTTTGTATATATATTTATCCCAATCACTAATCTGCCACAATAAATTGCTTTTCTGGCAGCAAATGTTAATATATGGTAGAATTTCCTGTTGGCAGACTCTAGATCTAATCCTAATTGATGGATGCCAAGAATAAAATCAAATGTTGTGTTTTACAGTAATAACCAGCTGACTACTCCCAGGTGTTGAAAGCGATGCAGTACCGCTCTGATCACTAGATGGCCCTCCAGCACACTTGCGTTGCTCTTTCAAAGGCTGCGAGCTCTTTGACGGACAGAGCCAAGTCCCTCCCTGCCCGACAGCTTCCACAGGCTCGGCTCTGCATGGGAAAGCTGCTGGTGTGAATCTGAAACCGGGGCAGTAAGAGGACGTGCATATTTCCCTCGCCCCAGGTTCCTGCCTCTCCTGGCCGCTGCATTGGAAAAGCGCATCTGAAAATGGCAGGGAGTAAAGCAGCCATAAAGAGCACACCTTGTGCTTCTCTGTGGAACGGGAGATTCGAAAGACGGGAATCTGGCTGCATGTGTGAATGTGAGCTTAAATCCATGTGAAGGAATAGTGTGTGTTTCTCTTGGCTGAAAGAAACAGGGTGTGTACGTGTGTGTTTGGAAAAGAGTCAATCAGAGGGAGGTGATGCAAATAATAGGCAATGTGAGAATTTGTTACTTACATGTGCATTCATCTAAATTGTGCAACCAGGTGTAAGCAAGTACCTCTGATTGTGTGTGTGTGTGTGTGTGTGTGTGTGTGTGTGTGTGTGTGTGTGTGTGTGTGGGTGTGTGTACAGGCGTGCGTTTCTTGCTTTAAAGTCAAAATGTAATGCTGTTTAAAACCAATTTCTGTAATGTGATGTATTTCAGGATATCAACATGAATTAATTGCAGTACATATTAAATTCAATAGGTCAAAATAAAAAGTGCTTTTTCATCCTCTTATGTAGGACTTACAGTACAGTAAGTACATCTTTACATGCACATAAACTACAAAAGAAAAACAGAATTTGCTGCAGAAGGAGAAGGTAATATATATAGTAATTTGTGTATACAACAAATTATGAGCTACAAGTGCATAATCTACGAAGGAAACACTTTTACCGAAAAAATTCCCTAAATTCCACAATTGCTCATTAAAAAAGACAGTATTTTGCGATGGGACAGCATGAAACTGAACCAACCAATGGACCGATCTCATTGCACAGCATCTGAAATGCTAGTTTTGTCATTCTAATATGCTTGAGCAAAGTCTCGTCAAAGTGCTTTGTTCTAATTAACTCCAAGAACTGTGTTCGCAAGCAGCAGACTCTGAGAATAATATAACATGACCGTGTTTCATCAGCGCACTCTGTAACTCATAATTTGTTGTATATACAAATTATTATATATATTACCTTCTCCTACTGAAGCAAATTACGTTTTTCTTTATGATATTTTGTGCAAGTTAATCAGGTAGTGATGATTCTGGGTAGTGATGAATCTCAAAACTCTCAAACGTTTTATGCAATATTCCAATTTTGTGCATAAGTTAAATTCCTAAATTTAAATGGAAACCGCTATTATTAAAGTGTCCTGACAAATGTACTAACATGGAGATGTAAAGATGGAGATGCAGTTTATAAACATTTAAAACATATTAACTTTAAATGAATACAGTTAATACAGTTTAAATAATAATCTACTTTACATGAGTTTTAGTAGGTTAGTCAACACATCACAATGACTACTTTTAAGACATGATGAATGATAATTTAAAATGTACTTTAAAGTAAAAAAATTAATATTATTGCCAAGTTCACTTTTTAAGAGTGTACAGAAACCGTTAAAAAATACAGTTATATAATTGAACTCTAAGCACATTTAAGTGTTTTTTTATTTCATTAATATATTATTTGCAAGTGCAGTTTTTAAAAAATACACTTTAGATTTTAAGTACACTACAAGTGTATTTTCAGTATAATAAAGTTCTCTTTTTTTCACAAGGGTCCTGCTAACAACCAAATAATGTACAGAATGGGATTAAAACTCCTTTATAAAAAAAAAAAAAAAACAGTAACAACAATATTTAGAAGTAGTGTGAACGCACCCAATGTTAATGTGTTTCTGCTTGGTGGAACAGATCTGCTACACTGCTGCTGCTGCAGATCAAATACAGAGACTAACTGCTGCCAAAACATCCACAGATGCTGCAGTGAGCATGGAAGAAATACTGCTGCTGCACATTTCACATATGAAATAACCCCTATATTTAGCATACATGAAATCCCCCTCCAGCAGATCAATACAGGTGGAGCTGGGGAAGGTGGAGGGTTTCTGAAGCACACTGCAACTGCTACAACAAGCACTAGCCAAGTTTTTGAATACTGCTGCTGCTGATATGAAAAGAACCAATCAGCTGCACCATGTGATAATGATGTCACTTTGTGAGATTGAGTTAGACCTATTGTACTGCGCCATCTAGAGTTTCATGACAGAACTGTGGAAGGGCACTTTGTGAAAAGATTCTCGTGTTTTTTGAAAATGAACCTCAGAGAAGCATCTCCATCCCACAGTGGCGTTCAAGAAGCTTTAAAAAATACCATCAGGAATTTGCACTGTCAATATTCTCAATTGTGTCTCTGAGACAGACGGAGGAGGAGCAGATGTTTGTTAACCGCTAAACACTCGCGCTCAATGTAACGCATCCACACACACACTCACGCCTGACTGACTGATCTCTGAGCTCCCTCACACCTGGGCCTCCTAATCAAACCTTAGGGCCCTGCTACATTCTGAGGTAAATGAAGGAGAAATGAGATGTGTGAAGATGTGTGTGTGTGTGTGTGTGTGTGTGAAGGCTAACTTACCCATGACACAACACGTCCATTGAAACACGGTAGTTTGGCGTTGTCATCAGATATCTCCTCCTTCACCACCCTGCAGAGACAACACGTCTATTAAAATGATTTTAGTTTATTAAAATGTAACAAAAATACATGAGTTGCACTCAAAATATAAAAGCAAGCACTGTGGTCTGTTGTCACACATAACAAAATCCTCTTTAATTTGATTATGCTTAATCACTTAAACCCATTATATGGTTTTGTTTGAGAAACTAAAGAAAATCTCAGTTCTGCCTGTACTATGCAGTTGCTACAGAGATCTAGCTGGTTGCTAGGTTGCTGTTGTGTTCAGTTGACTGATATAGCATCGCTAGGAGGTTGCTAAGGTGTTCTGAGTGGTTGCTAAATAGTTGCTTATGTCTCATGTCAAAAGAGGCCATAGTATAATTGACAATTGCCTTAAAATACACCCCTAAATAAGTAAAGCCACATTTATCAGCTCCATTTATAAACAGCCCCTCACACGTACACAGGTTAATTTAGTCATCCATAACATAAACCTCAGAGTCCCTCCCCCTTCCCAGCTGCTCCTTAAAAAGGTGCTGACCCCTCTGACTCCTGTCGCCATGGAAACCTTTGTCAAAAAGGAAGAGGGTGAAAGACAGCTGGCTTGAAAAGCACGTGAGGTTTGCAGAAACAGAGCATGTGATCTATTAATAATAAAAAATCTAGCTGAGTGATCATGATTGCATTCATGCAATATAAATCAAAGCCGGGCGTCTATCTTTAATCACACACCAAAACAGTGGTGACGAAACAGCGGCTGTGTTATAGAACAACAGTAATAACGCACACAGGACATGCTTATTGTTTCCCCTATAGAAAAAGTATATGAATAGGGATGTGAATCTCCATAACTGAGGCTGATGCAATATGCATCTCGATGCATAGCCAACGATATAATACATTAAAGATACATATGAAGCAGTTACCGATGCAATGTGTTATGATTCACCCCTATTACGATGCACACTAAAAGTGATCCGATTTGGATAAAATTCAGCACAATGCGATTTAATGCAATGGAAAAAACTATGCTAAGCAATTCAATATTCTACAGATAGTTCTCTTATGTTTTTTTTCGGTTCAGATAGACAGCCATGTTAATCTATATTCTACGTGACTCAGGACATACCTCTGTCTCTGTTGTGATGCATCATATTCAGATAGCAGCAGTGATGAGAGAATGTGCTTGAGAAACAGTTCATAGAGGAGAAACCAATCTTGATATAAATTATCAGTCACTAATTATTGGTCACTTACTACATAATAAAACTGTAGCACGTCTACTAATAATAATATATAAATGAATCAGTTTTCACCCATGCAAATTTGTTAGAAACAATGCATTGCGATACAAATGGCAACTTGTATCCGATTATGCACACTTTTTTTAAATCGATGCATCGCATTGTTAACTTTTATGCTGATGCATCGATGCGAATCGGTGAATCTTACCATCCATAATGTGAATGCAAGCCACTCTCAGCTTCGTAAAGCCCATCCGATGCATATTGCATATAAAAAGGCAGCATTTGAGAACAACATTCAATCTGATCCGACTGGCTTGATTTACTGTTTCCTCCTCTAGTGTCTAACTAAATTAATATTAAATGAATTCAAACTGATCTGATGAAACTTTTTTACATCCACATTAAGGGATTTGTGTCATGCATCATTTCTCTTTCTCTCTCTCTCCCTCTCTTCTTGCCAGATGAAGCTGATCTAATGAAACCCTTCAACAGTGACTGTATCTGCTGAATGCACATCTGTTGAAGTGATGAGTCAGAGCCTCTCAGGCTCAAGATCTCATTCCAACTCCATGTCCCAATACACTTGTGCCTATATACGTTTTTTCTTGTGCAATACAGCATACAGAAAGACCATGCTGTTGAGTTTGGTGGACGCCTCAGAATGCTTCATGTATTATTGTGTGTGTGCATATTTTATCCCATGCAGAGTATGTAGACTTAGGCATGATTGACAGCTCTCAGTGAATTCCAATCTCAGCACTTTGTTGCTTTTGGTGAGTGGATTTCAACTGTTCCACAGCACAGACTCTAATCCTGCTTGGGCTGTGCAATAAAAACTCAGTAGGGATGGTGACATAAGAGGCTCAGAGAGCAGCTCTACTTCTCCTTTCCCATTCTGTTTTTCTCCTCTGCTCTCCTCATTCCTTTGGCAGCATGAGGTCTGAAATCCTCAGTTTGGATAACAGCAGAAATCCTTCTCAGATATGAGTTATATCTTTACTTGAATGAACAGTTCAGCCAAAGATAAAAAATCTGTCATCAATTAGTCACCAAGTCATTCCAAACCTGTATGACTTTCTTACACGGAACACAAAAAGTGAAATAAAATGTACCAAATCATATAGTAACCAGGTTAATATACAAAAAGGACTAAATATAACACAAAGGAAAAAAAAACATTAAAAGTGGTGTGTATACAGTAACTATCAAAGATGCAATGAAACGGAAGTAGTGAGATCTTTTATTCCATATTGTGATTTAAGTGCACTGTATGAAAATGAACTTAGCACATATATATTTTGGAAAAGAGGGGCATGAACATTCTTTAAAACATCTACCGGTAAGGTCATATTGGTTTGGAACAACACCATTTTTAGTGAACTAACAGCCTTTTAAATGATTGAAATAGTGTATGCTGGTGATTAACAGATGGATGTCCACATCTCTGCAAGGATCTTCAGATATTCATGTCTTTCTACTTCCTTCCCCACATATGCATCCAACCCCTCCCTTGTGACCGAGTGTGACTGACAGGAAATCTTGGTTTTATTACAATGGTGCAGGGCTTTCCGACTCTTTCAAAGATCTTTATTTGTTTCAAACACCATAGCTTATCATTCCCCCGTTTATATATTTCTCCATCTCTTTTCAGTCTACTTTAGCAATAAAACATAAAATCGCTCCAATACTTGCGCACAAAGACCTTCATTAGACTGGCCCAGTGGAATTGGGGCAGTGTGTGCAGATGGCTCATGTGTGTGGACAGGCCCATTGATTAGCTGATCTCTAATGAAGAGGCCTTCCTTCTTCATAGCCCAAGATGATTAGATTTAGTCTAGAAAACAAGCCTTGACCCCCACAGCAGAAGATGTGGAGGAGGAGAGAGAGAGGGAGGGAGAGGTTAAGAGAAAAGGCCAATGGATGAGAATAAAAAAGAAAGGAATGAAAGCACTCCCAAAGTGCTCTGTCCTGTCTTTGGAGACACAGTCAATCCAGATCCTGAAGCTGCCAGACAAAGAGCCAGCGATGCAATGAAATCCACAGAGACCCAGAATACACACAATGCAATCACACACATGTACAATATGCTAATACTGTCCAACACACTTGAAGAACTGTACACACACACGTGCACTAGGCAGAGGACAAGACAGGAAAATAAAGCAGGGGAAAGTAGGTCAGTCTCCTTTACAGAAACATCCCTTCCATCAGAGAGAACAAGTCAGCCTCTCTCCGCTGACCACTCACACACATTTTATTCATGCAACTTCTTCAGAAACTTGATGTATCCACCACAAGTCTTCAAAACAAACATTTAACAATCAGATGGAGTATGGAGAGAGACCGTATGTGTGTGTTTGCCAGCAGAGCTGTACAAGAATCAACAGAATATTTCAATACCACTGGAGAAATGATCTATGAAATTGAATTCCAAAAGTGACAAAATAATCAACTTCATAATTTTACAATTTGTGGGTAGTTTCCCCCTCAGTGCACAAATAAACACTGCAGTCTTTGCTTCCACAGTGATGGACAACACTAATGATTCCTTGCACATTCAAAACGCTTTCAAAAGGCCTGTCACGATTATTGATTAATTGTGTGAGCATGGTTATTTGATCCAATCGCAATTTTATAGCTCAAAATTTGAATCACATTTTGCCATCCAAGTAACTGAAATTCAAGCACTTAAAGAAACACTATCAAATGACTCTTTTTTTCCGGCATGGTATTGGGAGAGCAGGGGAGTCATAATCAGGGTTAGTTAATTGCAACTAACAGAAAAATGAAATGTAAAACAATTATACAATATTATTATTTTTCAAATCATTGAAATAAATATATATTTTTTTTTACATAAAATTCCATGTAAAAAAATAATAATAATAATAGTTAATAATAAATGTTTGCATTGCAATCCATCAGCAGTCAAAATTCATGATTTTGAAAGGCATTGGGCTTATTCTGTTGAATATAATTATATACTACACTTGCATAGCATTTAATTAGGCTTGGGCACTGTAATACTTTCGTGTTTCTGATATACGTACAATGCAATTGTAATTTCATATACTATTCCAAATAAAAATTAAATATTGAAATGAAATTAGAGGCAAAACATACTTTATTCCTGATTGATGCATGCCATGAAATATACTTCAAATCCTCTGAATCTCCATTTATTACTGTTTCCCCATGAAAGGCTTTCCTCAAGTAGGATGCTCCATCTGTCTGTGAAACCTGTGTGTGTGTGTGTGTGTGTGTACTATAATGATGATCATGATGCTAATGGCCTTACTGGCCCTGCAGCTGTTAGAGAGAGACCCAAGAGAGAGGCTGATGCACACACACACACACACACACACACACACACACACACACACACACACACACACACACACACACACACACACACACCGTCGTTCAGACTACCACCATTAAATGTACACAAAGTCTATTCTGAATGAAAACTTAGTGACCCATTTAATCAAGTACACCACCTGGCAAGATCTCTATTCTCAATGGCACCTTCTCAAAGAGAAGTAATTCATACATTAGAACAAGCACATGATGAAACTGAATCTGGTCGCTTCCCTGAAACTGATGACACATCTGCAGTGAGCTCAGCTTCATCATGCTCTGCTACATCACAACGCCACATTCCCGCCACTGGATGAAGTGCGAGCATAGAGATCCAGTATAATGTTGTTAATAATGAGTGTGCATACATATGAGTGTTTCTGCAAAGGGTTAAAAAGTACATTAAGCACATTATAAATTGTGATATTCTAAACTAAATCAGCTTGCAACATAATCAACATAATGTTTGGCCAGCAGTCATCTTCAGTGAGGAGAGTGAGTGCTAGGACTAATGGTGTCTTCAAGTCAAGAAGTTCATATTTATGAGTTGGGAAGTTATAATTATGGCACCAGGCACATTCAGTAAGTTTGGTTAGTTTCAACAAGAGTTTTTGAACTCTACATCAAATTGCAAATTTTTATGTTTCTATTCAATTCATAAAGGACTGCTGCAAAGATTATTGGAGCATGTTTTACAAGAAAATACCATTCCAGTTTTTCTCCTTTAAAATTTCAAATTCAATGCATTGCTACTCTCTTTATCTTTTGTTATCTTGTTTTCTTTTGTTTCTACATCACAGTTTTTTCAGTGTATTTACACACTCTTAGATCAACAGATCATGATGCGCTACAATCTGCGAATTATCATAATGTGTCAAATGCGTCAGATTTCTCATATCCATATGAAATATGTGTGTGAAACAAACTGAGGGGATCATAAACAGACTTTTTCCAGTCAAAAATAAAACCAGTCGTAACTGCCAATCAGTAGGTCAAAACCTAATCATACAGTACGTGCTGTAACGAACAAACGTTCACCACAATTTATTACTGTCACTTTCATTAATCTTTCTCTTAGTTTGCATGTTGTTCCAGGTCACTGAGACGAATTCAGCTGTTGTTTTGAATTGAAATCACATGCAGTGTAATGGGCATGGATCAAGCGGGCCTGTTTTGCATCATGGCACTGCAGAGGAGAGTCTGGAAGTGATTATGCCACAGGGTACGGAACAATAGCTGGCTGTTCACCTTGATGAGCAGGTTTGGACAGTACGCTGATACAAACAAGCAACGTGGACAGGAAAAGTGTGTTAGGAGGGTCCTGTTTTGCATGTGGTGGATGGGTCTGTGTGTGTGTGTGCGCGAAGAGGTTTGTGTAGCTGGGCGTCTAAAGGAGAACTTTCTGGCATGCCAAGAAAAGCAAACAAAAAGCAGATCGCATGGACTTGAATTTCGCAACATGACACTGTTCTTTGTGGCTTAACAGTGACTGTGGAAATCTGCTCAGAGGATCAGTGAGGATGATTCCCGAGTGGTCCGGTGTTTCCAAGTCAGCATTCCAGACCTCAGCCGCATGCATTGGGAGGTGCACAACAGCACTAAAGTGCACTTTACCGCTCATAAACACTGGAACGACTGCTGCACTACTGGGGGTGGTGACCGAGCAAAGTCATTTTTCAACTCCTACATCTAAATACGCAGCCTGCTGCTTTCTAAACACAGTAGCATTGAAACAACACCATGTAAATATTGACAGGCAGAATCCCACACTTTATGACCAGTGAATTGCCATTACTTTCATAGTCACCGTTTATTAGATGCTCAAGATTTTAAAAATCATTTCACAGAGATTTAACTCACGAAGAACTATTTTGTAGTCATTTTCTTGAGCTGCACATTACTTGATAGCCTAAATTTCTTGATGAATAAATGTTCATGACGACGACGTTTATACTTTCATACACAACTTGGGAGGATTTTTCATGGCTTTTCCATAACTTTGGGGGATTATGGTAATTTTCATGACTTTCCCAGGCCTGGAAATCACAATTTTAAAATTCCCTGATATTTCCAAGACTGTGGGAACCCTGAATGTGGGACGGGTCTTGAGTTAGGCCAGATATACAGGAACAAATTAGTTTTATTGTTTAAAGTAGAGCTGTGTGTAAATCATGTGCAAGTGTGTCAGTGGTTGAATATGATAAGAGTCTGACTCATGATTATGTCAAAACCAAGGTCAGCTCTCATGAGTCAGATTTACTAACTTTCTTCATTTCTGGTTAATAAATAAAATGTAGGCAGTGTCATAACTTTTGAGGATTTTGGGTATTTTGTTACTTTTCAAAGCCTGGAAATCACAATCAAAAAAATGTCTTGTTATTTCCATGACTGTGGGAACAGACAGGTCTTGAGTTTGACCAGACAAACATGAATGAATTGGTTTTATTGTTTGCAGTAGAGCTTAATAACATTGAGTAAATGGGGTGCAAATCAGAAACTGTGTCAGATGATATGAAAATGCGAAGACCTGATTTCTCACGCCATTGTTTGTTTATACATTGATTGATATTTGTTTGTTTGCGTGTGTGTTTAATTTTTTTATGTAATTTGCCTCTTTTCAGTAAACACTGCACTCCCAAAGAGTCCATGTTTCTGGCTTATAAAATATTTTTGAGCCGAAAATGACTAGAAAAATATTATTTCCATGGAAAGTAAAGTTAAAACACCATGTTATTTCCGAATTGTCCATGTAAGTGAGAGTCCTGATTCACTGCCTAAAGTGACATATGCTTCTTCAATCACAGTTAACACTGCGGTGTCCATGTCACAGAACGACTACATGAGTAAGTAATGAGTAAGCAATGAGCACCATACAGTATACTGTATAATTACATCTTGTTATTGCTATTGTAAGTCATTATTTTAACATGAAACATGGACACTGTAATGTAAACCATGCTCTTACTCAGTCTGGTGTATGGTTCCACACTTGATCTGTCACTGAAATAAAGCCCGTCTTTTTTTATAAAAAAATAAAAAATAATAATTAAATAATTAATAATCATCACACTTTGAATCTCAAATCACATGAAGCCTACCACCTCTTATACAACAGACGCGTATATGTGCTCGAAATTGCGGTTTGTTACCTGTCTGTAACTGTAAACAATACTAATACAGACAGTAAAGCTCAGATTTCTGAGGTTGTGAGAGAAACCGACGGGGGTTTTGCGAAAATACAGATAAAATAAGTAAATAATGACACCGAAATAAAGCCGTTACAAGTGGTCAGTCTGACAGGAACAACGGACGACACAAATACAAACGGTTTTATTGTCATTAAAACGTTCGTATATCGTGCCTTACCCGAAATCATCGTCCATGGATTTGAAGAAAAATTTGTAGTTGGGTTTATTGAGGACATTTTTGAAGTCGGCGAGCGTGACGTCTTCAGCAGGGATGTGTAGTTTGATGAGGTACGGAGTCTCCTGCTCGTCGAGGTGATAGATGATCTTGGTCTCCGCCATGGCGGGCCGCTGCTGAGGGACAGGCCGCGCGCATCAGCCCCTCAGCGGCTCGCGCTCTCCCCTTCCACCGCGCCTCTGTCCAGCCGCAGCCTCTGCGCGCGCTCTCCAGTCAGAGACGATTAAACACAAGCACAGAGTATCCTTGCGCTCGTCTGTAATACAGATATATCTAATAGTAGAATATATTAGTATAATAGATGGTCCTTGGCGTTTTCTGGCTAAAAGGATCGTGCAGCTCGGACTTTGGGCTCCCTGTGTGTGAATACTGTTGCTTTTTCCTCTTCTCTGTCCTTTGGAAACAACTGTCGGCCGATGTGAGCACAGCGAGACAGCCCCTCCTATCGATTCACCACCGCGCTCCCTCTACAGGACGAGTTATACACATATAGCACTGGTCTTTGGCTGCTAGGTTAATACATGTACTTATTTGATCTCAGGATAAGAGAAAGACGCATCTCAATTACGCAAGGAGGCGTTCAGTCGTGTTGTATGAATCACTCTATAGAACAACTCGATCTTTTTGACTACATGCAGTCAAACTGAACAGTTTATTCATTAATTATTTTCAATGTCCTTAAATGTTTGTGTGTGTGTGTGTTTAGAGGGGGCTGTGAGGAAGTAACCCAACAAACTCACCTGAGGAGGAGATGCTGAGTAATGATTTGTTCGCCGATAACGCCCTCTAGAGGATGAAACGGCTTCTGTACAGCTGGTGAACTCTGGTGACCTCTGGAGGTGCACAACATAACATTTATCAAAACTTATTTTTCTTTAAGCTATATCAAAGTAAGCATGCCTTTAACGTGGTAATTCAGGGCTGGTGTGGGACTCATTTTCATCCCTGGAGTTTCATGCAGGCCCACTTTAATTTACAACTGACTATAGGCCTATTAAAATAATGTAATAAAAACCTCAGTGAACTGTTTTCTGCAGCCTGGTAATCCATTGTATATTTACTCGCATATCTTCAAAAACAGACGACTTTTCAGCAAGGTGCCTAAAACACTGTCCCCTTAGGCGGCGTTAAACGATAATTACGTCATCATTAGGGTTGCCAATTAACTTCAGAAATGGAAAATAAGGAACAATTGTGATTCTTTATAAGAGAATAAGGGTAGCTCAAAATATTTGTACTGTACATTAATGTCTGCCTTAAAATTTTTCAAAAATAATCACATTTGTTTTTCTTAACCTATTTATATACAATTATATTAAAGAAATTGTTTAATGTCATTCAAAAAAAAAAGTAATCGGCCTGAGTAAATCGTACCATTCTAGAATTGTGACTTAATGTAGTAATTTAGGAGGTGTAAATACTGTGAGATTACATGTATACAAATTACATGAAAATCTGAAAGTGTAACAACTAAATGTCAATGAAACATCAGTCAGTAAGGCATTTTTAACAAAAGTTTAATTTGCACCCATATAGCCTATGAATGAATTAAAATTTAGATTTTTCAGTTAAAGAAAACTTAGTTTGTTAAAAACTTTACTTCTGTTCCTTGGATTTTTACATGGATTTGTGGTCCAATTTTAAAAAATATTATAAGTTAATAATAAATTTAAAAAAATGTAGCCGATTTTTTTTCTCTAACAGAATTAAAAATTTTTTTTTACTTTTTAGTATTATTATTTGATATATTCTATTTTGTTGATCATTAAGATGGATTTGCATTGATATAAAATACTGTAACCTATTTATAAACTTCACTGTTACAGTAAGTGTAATGGTGCCATCAAATAATTAATCACGATTAATCACAGCCAAAATAAAAGTTTCTGTTTACATAATATATGTGTGTGTGTGCGGTGTATATTTATTATGTATATAAAGACACACACAAACAGCATATGTTTTCATATTTACATGGATTTACAAGTATATATTTATATTCATATAAATTATATCATATATAAATATATTTAATATATAAATGTAAAAAATTCTTAAATATATACATGCATGTGTGTGTATTTATATATACATAATAAATATACACACACACGTTTACAAAAACCTTTATCTTGGATGCGATTAATCGCTTTGATAGCACTAGTTTTTAGGTTTCCGTGAAATTATCTACATAGATTAATATCTCATTACAAGAATCGTGTTGTTATATCGCCTAACTAAACGTTTTTACGTTATTACGATAATTTCTCGCAACCAAAAACGTTTCTGACGCCAAATAGCTCCGCCCATTTTCATCATTGGCGCGACTTACAGTTAACCCATTAGTGTACTGAAGCTTGCAATGGAGTGATTAATTAATTGGACATTTGGTTGAAGACAATGATCCTGAAGATATTTAGGCATGAGGCAAACACAGACACAGGCTAAAGAGGATAAGTAAGATTTGACAGTAACGAGTCTTACTCCAAGTTTGGATGAACAAAAACACAGGCCCATCCGTCTCGCTTACAAAAGGTAAACATCGTTTTTATTTCATTATTAAATATATATAAAGTTAATGTTTGCCTATTATAGTCCACGCCTATCAGTTTTTCATATTAACCATAGTTAAGTCCATACTAACCACAATGATTTACTTCTCACTACTGCAGTAATACCAATGTTACTGTTTTTCTTAAAACAGTGTTGTTTTTAATGGTACAGTAATTGTAACTAGAAATGCCGTAATTGTTCTATCCCCAATAGATTTAGCATCTACAATAATTATCTCTCAATTCCATAGTTGCTAAGTTGTACCTGTAGAAAAACCATGATATATTTCTAACAATGGGCTGAAGGGGTCACATGGCTGAAACCGCATATCAAAGCACACACAGACAGGATCAGTAACACATTTACTCATTAAGGTAGACCACATTAGATGAGGGTGGAAAACAACCCCTTTTATTGTTGGCTGTGCAGTGTTAAAGCCTACAATCAACAAAACTATGATTCTACAAGTTAGAGAAACTTGCTGATGAGTGTCTGCCACATATGCAAGAAAGTAAAATCCAGGGTTGGATCCTCAGACACAACACATTAAGTGCTCTCTGTTGTCTTTATTACCTGTAAAACTGAACTGGTCTTCCACTGTGCTTGAAGTCAAGGCCACTGATGATCAGCTTGGACCCATCCACCAATATAACCTCACCCTGAACACCCAACGCTCACTGCATTCTCACAAATCATAATTTACTCCATTTTCTTCAATATATGATAATTTAAGGGACATTTGCCTATTATAAAATAAAAAATGGAGTGAAAAAGGCATTGTTTTCCAAAAAAAAAAAAAAAAAAATTCACAGCATCTCAATTCCTGAAAACAACCTTTCACACAATGTTTGACAAAATTTAACCAGTGTCCCCCAGTATGGCTGAAATAACAAATTCAGGCTGTTCATTTGAACAGAAGTGTTGAAAACACCCAGTGTTGAAAGGTTTGAAAGGCACTAACATAGCTCCACTTCTTCTGTCTTGATATTTCTGTCTTGATATACCTGAGACTTAATGTTGAGTGGTTAGCACCAGGAAAGAGAAGCTTGAGAAAGACAGAACCCAGTTCAAACGAATAGGAAGCAATCTATTCATCACAGAAAAGCTGAGAGTGTGTTGGTTCTGCAGGATCTTCATTAGGCCATGATCAGATTTGCACAATGAGTACAGACTGTGTGCATTCACGTCAGTTTTCAAACGCTGTCCCGGAAGGCGATTAGTCAGGGATTGGTCCTCCTCAGAACACCTCTGCGTGGCTAGCAAAAGGAAAGTCTCTGACATCTTGTTAAGGCCTCCCACTGATTTCTCAGAGAACAGATGAGAGCACACACACAACATGAGATGATGTGCATAGGCAGGAGGAACATATGCAAAACACCCACAAAAATAAAGACACATCCACACACTCAAAAAGGCAATGGCTAACAGATGGCAACCAGTATCCTTGATACTGACATACCCCTATCCATATGTGCACGCGCACACACACACACACACACACACACACACAGGTGATGGCATAATAACCATCGCAAATTTGTCCTCCACTTTGTTCCACAGCCCTGAGCAGCTTTATATGTTTAGCTTATGAAAATCAGTGTCTGCCTTTATAAACAGACATCCCAGTGTCGGTGAGAGTGTACACTCATCAGCGCTGGCCTCCCATAATGCATTGCTATGGTCCAGTCTGAGCCAAGGAGTTCAATTCCTGCCCTGTTCCTGCCCATCTGACTTTTCACCTCAAACCTTCTGCTTCTCCACAGAAGTTTTGAACTCAAGCGGACACATTGACGTCTCGCAGGGCGATGGTCCCGTTGGCAGGGGGGTCTGTGGGCGACGAAGGGGCAGAGGGGGGGGATGTGAATAGAGAAGGAGCTGTGCTGGTGTTGAGGGCGCTGCTCTGGAACAGTATCTGCTGAAGTGTCCTGCGTAGATTTGGGTGCAAACGGGCCTGAGTTTGATAAAATACCTCCACAGCAAAACACTTCATCACCCCTCCGCACAGATCCTCGTAAAGGGGCACGGTGTACATCCGTGAGGTCTAGAAAGGAAAGAGGGAGAGGAAAGTTAATAGACAACCTACTGCTGAAACAGACCAGATGAAACATTTATTTTCTATAGGCCTACATAAAATGCCCCATTCTTAATCTAAAACAGATCTCAGTAAGGTCAAGTCAACATGCTACAGTGAAAGTAGTGACAAAAGTCTAACTGCGTGCACAACTCGCACTTTAACATAAATCTGACAAGCATGTGACGACCAGATAAAGAGTGTTTGAAATGTCATGCAAAGAGGAATGCCTAAAGCACTGTAACTGTTTTTTTTTCTTTTTTACACATAGGTTTCCAATATGTTCATTAAAAAAAAGTTACATTATTAATACCTGTAATAATAAAAATACACCATAACTGGCAATTTAACAAATTTTTCTGGCATTAAACACATCTCATCTAATCACAAGTTAGAATAAAAACTAGTAAGTTAGAACTGTATGTTTTATATATCCACTTTGGAGTTTTATTTTATACATATTTTTTATTATTTGCCATATATGACAGGTTATGGTATCATCAGAATTCACAATGAAGAATTCATAAACTTATTACGGTCTCTTAGGATGAAATGTAACCATGTTTGACAATACACTAGAATAGAATATGGTAATCAATACAGCATGCTTTCGATGAAGCAAAAGAAACCAGCCAAACTGGTTGTGATTGAGCACATCTCTTAACAGCTCTGAAAAGAGACATGACGTCATAAACAGTCAATAGTCAAAGAGTAGCCGGGAGTGTTTTTTAGAAACACTGGAATGTGGATGCCCTTTAAGGAAAACTCAGTTTATACTAAGTGGAGGGGTGAGGGAGAAATAGAGAGCACCAGGCACAGACTCACTGAATTACACACTTTTATAAACCAGAATGTCCCTAGCTTAATAGTGTTTGTGTCCTCTAAACACAGGCGAAATAAGATACTGATTTGCTTGAACTCATCTTCAGAACACACAAAAGCTCTTAAAAATCAATATGGAGATGCTACATTAATGTATTATCAGTTACAGCCCAAAAGACACTTCATTCACAAAACTCACATGTTTATTCAAGAAGCTGCGAACTCGGGGCAGGTCAGGATAAAAGCTGTTCCGCACTACAATCTGCAGCCATCGAATCTGGACTTCAGCGTTCATGCCGTCCAACAACGCAGAGTAGCAGCTTGACAAAAAACTCATCACCTCTGAAATGCCAAGAGATGTCAAACATCAAAGCAATGGGAAAACTAATGTGGACAAACTGCTGAATGGATTCTTAAAGGGTTAGTTCACCCAAAAATTAAAATTGGCCCATGAATTACTCAACCTCAAGGCATCCTAGGTGTATATGACTTTCTTCTTTCAGACTAATCCAGTCGGAGTTAATTTAAAGATTGTCTTTGAACTTCCAAGCGGTTTAATGACAGTCAGCGGGTGTTGCAGTGCATCAGTCCCAAAGAAGTGAAATATAGTGCATCCATACGTAATAAAAAGTGCCTCACATGGCTCCAGGGGGTGAACGAAGGCCTCCTGTATGCTTTTTTGTAAGAAAAACCATATTTAAAACATAATAATCAATTTAATCTAGCTTGTGTTCACTGTCGGCTTTGCATACGCACCGCTCAGAAGTGATGCGCGCGGAAACACAGCAGAGAGATCAAAACAAAGTACGGGCACGAATTAGAAGTACAAAACGAGAATTTGTAAAGAAGAATGTCAGAGGATTTCGATATAAGCCAAGAGGAGACTGGTTTTCCTTTGCTAAAGTAAGGAACCTTTGCTTATTTTGCCCCTGTTAACAAACTTTGGTTTACGAGACTGCATGCACAAATCTGACATCTTGCGTCATCCTCGAGAGCTGCTTCCATGTACAACTGTAGGTGCAAGTTGGTTGAAGTGATTATTACATTTTGAATATTGATATTTTCTTACAAAAATGCATTGATTTGCTACAGGAGGCCTTCGTTCACCCCCAGGACCCATGTGAGACACTATTTATTATGGATGGATGCGCTTTATTTCACTTCTTTTGGACCCGCTGACTGCCATTAAAACAGCTTGGAAGATCAAAGTAATTTTTTTTATATAACTCCGACTGGATTCACCTGAAAGAAGGAAGTTATGTACGCCTAGGATAGCTTTAGGGTGAGTAAGTAATAGTCAAATTTTCATTTTTGGCGTGAACTATCCCTTTAATACCTTGAGGCAGAGGTGAGCGGTCTAGAAGTCGGTCCAGGAAGAGGACGGTCTGAAAGGTGCTCCAGGAGGAGAGGTCAAATGTAGAGATCACTTGTGGGTCAGGTGCATCCACTCCCCAAAGATCACACAGGTGCTGAACAGGGCCTGTGAGAGCTCTACCCGCCGAGAGATCTGGTTCACATAACGGAGGACCACAGCCATTTAGCCATCGCTCAAATTCCAGACCTGAGCAAGAGGGGAAGGAAGAAGGAGGGGAAGAAGTGTCACATTTCTGTTTATTTAGCCTCCATCTCTTGCACTGCTGATGTTACTCTGACCCCTCACTGGGTGTTATGACTGGCTCAACAGGGAAATTCCTAACTGAGGACAAACGGAGCGCAGTGAGATGTGTAACTAGAAGTATCTCTGTGTGTTAATCATCGTCTCGGACAGCTGTTGAAACTCACCCTCTCGTTGAGCAACACAGCTCTCCTTCAGCTCAGGGAAGAAGCCAAGGAAAAAGTCCAACAGATCCTGAGCGACCACGCTGCTGAATCTGAACTTCTCAATGTAGGCCTACACAGTGCACGGTGGAAAAATTCAGAAATTTCATGTGTGGACCATGCCATATATGTACAGTGGAGCATAGAAAATGCACGTATGTGTGGTAAATGTCATGTTTCTCACCTTAAGGAAGCTATCAAATCTCTTGATATCACCGCACAGCTGTGAGAGGTAAGATACAAAGCAGAAGCCTTTCTCATAGGTGAACAGATTCATAAGACTGCTGGGGTTTATACCTTTGGAGAAAGAGAAGGAAAAAGGATAACATGTCACATTGACCCACAAATCACGGGTCTGACACTTCACAAGTACCTTATAAATATTTAAACACATTTTCCAGGCAAGCTGAACTTTGCAAAGGAAGATTTTCCTAGCTTCTGTCTTTCTGAAATCTGAGTAACAAGGAATTTTAGATGCATTTACCACACAGCTATTTCAGGTGTACGGAAAAATCACTGAGAGTCAAACCCAAGGTCTCTTTCAGACTCATACAAAGGCTGGTTGCTATTGTTAGAAAGGTTGTACCTGGCTCAAATTTGGCCTGCAGCTTACTGACAGGATTGTTGTCTCCAAGAAGACGCATCTGTCTGTGAAGAGCATCTAGACGGAAACACAGTCTCAAGACAAGTGAAGGCTTCTCCTGAATTAGAAAAATGAAAAGATAAATGTAAGGAGAGCATTGTGGGAGATCAACAGGCCTCTGCACTCTGCTGGGACAAATGCAAACACTCCCATGTCACTGGCATCGTTCTACACAAGCAATTGAATCTTGCATCAACATTTGCAAGAGTGGTGATGTTTCTATGTTTGGATATGTGTGAGGACGTGTATACCATAGGCCTCTGTGGTAATGCGCCTCTGAGCATAAGTGGCCAGACCCTCACTGAGCCACATCTCTTCCCAGGTAGCATTGGTGACCGCATTGCCAAACCAGCCGTGAGCGATCTCATGGATGACGTCGATCAGCAGAAACTCTTGACTCTCCAGTATAGAGGAAATGATGAAAGTAAGACAGGGATTCTCCATGGCAACGATGGGGAATGAAGGAGGGAGGAACACTATGTCGTACCTGTAAAGGGAGAGACGGGATAATGCCTGATAATGAGCCTTGATGTGAACAAGATTGATGTGACTGGAAAGTAAAGAACTGACCTTCCCCATACATAAGGCCCAAAAAGGCCCTCTGCCACATTAAGCCAGCGTTCCACACTGCCACCCAGTTTACTGACCGCACACATCAGGATGCATGGCTCTGCCCACACACGACTCCTGAAAGCAGATTGTGGCTGAGGTAAAGCACTAAACACTAATTAAGACAATGCATATATCATAAGCCATAACATAAGCCAGCTTAAAAAGCCAGCATGTCCAGGCTAGGTATGCTATATAGTACTGGTTTGGTTTTGATATGCTAATGAACCAGCATAGCCATGCTGTGCGGAAGCAAAACTTAGCTGGTCAACCAGCATGGTTTTCTGGCAACCTTGTTGACCAAAGTAGCACATTAATTCTGATAAAGATGGCAACTGATGTGGTCCTGACAACTGTGGTTAAGCAGCCTATCTGAGAAAAACCAGCACACTAGCATTACTCAATCCCTCTTTACCTGGGCCCAATGTCTGCATGCTGTAGGTCTCCTGCCACCAGAGCAACCAAGTAGGCTGGGACAGGGTACTCCATGGAGAACTGGAAAACCCTGTCCTGTTTAGAGTACGCACTTCTTGAGGCACTCATCAACACTGTGACACCCTCTGGTACCTGTAACGCAGCACACATGATCTAAAACCAGACAACAACACTGAATTCCCACAGAGATGTTTGGGTGGATCTGACCAGCTTAGACTCACCCTAACAGTGGCAGAGTAGGTGCTTTTGACGGCTGGGGTGTCAAAACAGGGAAAAAATGAGCGGTTGCAGACTGAGTGACCCTGAGTGAAGACCAACGGACGCGTTTGTCCGCATGTCAGCTCGGCATCCAGCCACCAAATCTGATGAAGGAACCAGGGAAGAATGAAGTAAGGGAGTACCTTTGGCAAATAACCATTCTAGAGAATAGCTCTGAGCATGCAAATGATTCACTACAGATTTACGTAACCAGGTTTAGGTTGCATGGTTAATAGCATTGTAATTTTTCATGCAGGTGAAGAAGTTGTGAATCCAAACGTCAAATTAAGTTCTTGATGAAGTTGCAGAAACAATAGACAACTACCCCTATATAGGTGAGCAGCTAACTGCTTGTTTTGTGTGTATATTACGCCCCTAAAATAGCACAGTGTAAGCAGGACTCAGCGGTAACAATGACCTTCTAGCCTGGACCCAGTTTTGGACCAGCTTGCAAAGAGCTGTCGTAATGTTTTTATGCATTGCAAACTCGTATACTTGGCTCTCTGTGAGGTTTGTTGTTTAATTTGTTATGAATTCTGCCAATGTCAAGTGCTTGTCAAGGTAATGTTATTATCTAGCTGGCGATTAAAGATGAGGTTTTGGAAGCATCAGTGAGAATGATGTTTTGGGTTGAAAAATACTTCCAAGAAACTGTTGTCAATGTTGATGTAGCTGCATAGTTTCTGGCTAATACAGCAAATTATTATTCTTTTTGTAATTAAGAAAACTAATTAAAATTTTAATTCTAACACATAATGCTACTAAAAAACTACTTTAAAAAATAGCAGTCAATGGAGTATATAAGGTACGATTAAGTGCATCCCCTTTATGCAAGACAGGTTACAGTGCAAATAACACTAAAAAGTTTTTTGTAATCGACTTATTTTTTCCAGCCATCTGTAATTGAAAGCCCACCTCCCAGTAATGAGCTCGTGCACTCATAATCATGACCTGGATAACTCTAGTTATCTACTTACAGGGACATGTCACTACACTGAGGTCATTCTTATCAGTATAGCTCAGACGCTCCAGTACACTCACTGTTTTTATCCTGGCCTGTGTCTAATAAATAAACGGGTGATTCCACACCCAATGTTTACAGTCCCGCGTGACGCGCGCCACAGGACCCCTTTAATCTCGCGTAAAAGCTAACGTGGCAGAACTGGTTATCAACATTAAGGCTCGGCTGCTGGGATATTTTGAGTGGATGTTGACTCTGTGTACAATACTCCTGTGCAACAAAGTTATTATTAGCGTGTATGAGAGGCGGCTCGCCAGCTGTCACCGCGTTGACCTTACCGCAGGGCCGTCTGTGGAAGTGTAGCGGATGGTGACACGGAAAGCCCGGTGCGGCCGGATCACCGCGGCCGGGAGGCTGATGTTCAGAGACGAGCCGTAATCGGTGAATGGTTCTATTCGGTAGGTGAGCGACAAAAACACGTCGGGAGCACCGGACGCGCCGGGCACCTTGCAGTCCACGGAATGAATTAATAATGAAGGGTGCGTGTCCAGAATGAGCGACTGGACGCCGGGCTGGACGGGCGTGAGCTCCAGAACCTGCCATCCCGTCATCCTCTTGATGGCGAAGTTCAGGTGGAGGTCCAGGTGGAAATGTCGGAGTTTAAAGCTGTGGAAGTTGGACGCCGACGCGACGTCCACCAGGCGACAGTGCGCCAGACTCCGGCCGCCCTCGCAGGACTTATTACCGGCCACGGACAGCACTTTCCGACAGCAGCACAGCGTCGGCCGCTGCAGCTCGGCCATCGCGAAGTTCGGCGATTAAACACACGATAACAGCGTCTAAGTTTAAAAGCGGCGGTCGCGAGCTGCGGTCCTCGGAGTGGAGCTCGGCGGAAGAGAGATGAGCGACAGATCGAGTTAATACATTGTTGCTGGAGTTAAAGGGGCTGGACACTCCGTGGAGGAGGAAACCGAGTTAAAGTAATGGCAATAAAATGAGCAGGAAGGCAGTAAAAGGCATTAAAACAAAACACAAGTCTACGTAAAATCCATTAGAGCCGCAGAAACGACTGACTTCAGTCCTCCGACCTCCATCTAAAGCAGAATATAGATGCGGATGTCCCAGTCCGTCATGAGATCCCTACGGAAAGATCGGTAAAAAACTACCGGCAGAAGAAGAGACGCATAGCGAAACCCCGATGAACAGAAACGATATGAGTTAAGTGACTCCCTTAGAAAACAGGAAGTAAAAACAGGGGAGGAAATCACTTCGAGACGGGAAAGTTTTCGAGCTGCAGGGGGGCGCTGCGGAGCTCGCGATCAACCGCAAAAACACGGTCCAGCAGCGGACAAGCGTCTTCAAAACACAGGTTAAAAAAACTAAGTACACTTCCATAATGCAGCCTACTTAAAGCGCTCTATTTTTATGCTTAATATACTAAAAATATCTGATACTTCTTAAGATTAGCTAAGTTAATGTGCTATTTTAGGACATTATGTTTAACTAAAATGTGCTTTAAACATACTATCTCTTAATTAAAAATAATAACAAGTCACCACTTGTAGTGCACTTGAGTGTAGGCTACTATAAAAGAAGGGTTCAAGTGGTATACCTTTTTAAACAGAGATGCTACTGTGTTAAAAGCGCATTTTAAAAGTACTAAAGAATAGTTTTTAGTATACTAAGTACAAAATAAATAGTGCGTGGAAATAAAACACTTGAAGTACATTATTAGGAAGTGTACTTTATTTAACCTGGGAACAACTGGACAGGGTTATATTTGTCATAGATTACAATGTAGTTTATATAAAGTGCCCCAGTTAGTATTGGTAATAGACCAGTTAATGTCACATCAGATGGTGTTGTCTGACTGGGATTAAAAGGACTGGACTAGTAATGCATCCATATCTAATAACAAAACACTTATTTCACGTTATGGCCAAAAACCAGTAAAATTTCTGCAAATAAGTTAATAATAAAATACTAAAATCAGCCATTTAGGATGCTACGTCATTAAAGTATTAAAATGAACATACTCTACTGTTATTAAAATAGTTATGTTTGTCATGATTAAATTTAAGGGAGCATCAGATGAGGCAAATGTATTGTAAATGTAAAATTGGACAAACAAGCATGCACAATCACATCTCCAAAATCATCAACCTACTATAAATGACAAAAAAAAATCTGTAATATAATCTAAAATGGTGCTGATGCAATGTTTCTAAATGACACATAGGCAGCACTGAATAAGATATTCACTTAAAGAGATAGCTCACCCAGAAATGAACATTTACTCATTAAATTCTATAGTGTGGAGAGGACCCCAGTAACTGCTTAGAAGATATTCTGAAGAACATCCATGTTTAAAAGAAGAAATAAACTCATACATGTATGGAACAACTTAAGAAGGAGTAAAAGATGACAGAATTAACATTTTTGGCTGAACTGTCCCTTTAAATACTGGTTCAGGGACAAAATGTTTGAACATTTACAAAACTGGGCTGCCAGGATACACAGAGTTCCTTAAGTTTCAATCCTTGAGCCTGAACTATTACATTTGCATACGCTCCCATAGGCCATATAATTGAGAACATTGCTTATCACAGCTGCAAAGGACAGCCAGATCTACCTTGATCTATTTCCAAGTAATATAGTCTACCTGTGCCAGGGCATAATAACATTTACAGCAGTCTATTCCAGGTTGAATTTACTTAAGACAAAGGAGTGGTAAATATATTTGGCAATAAAGATGGAACATCAAAGGTGAGTGCTTGACTTCAAAAACTAAAAATGAAGTCGGGAACCTTGATATCATTCTGAAAAGAGCCATCCTAAATAAGCATATGATAATGTATTGGCTGCTCAGGTCCGTTTGTGCTCGTTTCCCTCGTCATCCTGGACACCGTCCTGCTTTCTTTCATTGGCCAGATGTGTTTGTGGACTGGACGTGGTTCATAGTTTATGTACTTTCTCCCAAAGTAATTATATTTCTCATCAGCAGAAAGAACGAATGGAAGATCTATTATATTCTCAAGTATATCACTTTTCTTTGGGGCTATGTCTCCCTCAGAAATTGTAATGTTCTTTTCTTAGCATTGCCATAAATGCATGCGCCATCTAAGGTGAACAGAAGTCTAAATAAATGGGAGGTATTATTATGAGGAAATGGCAGAATAACAGGATGCATAACAGAATTGAATCTGTGAAAAAGCCACATCATAGTTTATAATGACTAAAATGAACGTCTCGTCTTCTTCTATAAGCATTTCACTCTGGTATCACATTTTTATTACTGTAAATCCTAACTGAGTAATCCAGAAACATAGACACAGAAAGGGTAAACCTAAAATAAATTTATTGAGACAGTGGAGAGACTGTACGCTCTCCTACTCTCCTTCCACCCTTTTCACAAGGCAATAAAAAAAAATCATGCTAAAGCTATGGAAAAAATGGAAATGACGTGACATTTTTGCAGGGTCTGATGAGGGGTCTTGGAAATCAGATTCCCTTTCCTGCAGACCACAAACGACCATCACAACCTGATTCAGAGAGTCCATTCAGAGCGATATCTTTGTGCCAGTGCTGTGATAGACAACCTAACACACACACACACAAAAACAAATAAAAAAAAACAAAAAGGCCCGTTCTAGCAAATTTGGCCAGCTAAGATTTTTTGGGACAGAGTCAAAACAACGTCTGTGACCTCCTACAGAGGTGAATACAAAGTGCAAAAACAAGCCCAAATGAAAAATGCTTTCATACGTAAAAGAGCAACAAAAAAATACCACATAAGAGAAAAAAAATAAAAGGAACAGGCAAAAATGTTAACAGTGGAAATAGGCTATAAATATACAAAGGCATCTTAGCTAAGACTGAATCCTTGGTGTGCTGAACAAGGAGACAGTAAATAAGCAGCACTGTTTCTCTTAAAGAGTCCCGCTTACTCAGTGCTTCAACATCCTGTGGACAACGTCACCTGTGCCAAAGTTTAGGGTTCAAGTCACAAGACAACATTAACACATGTACTGATGACCGTCAAGTTGTCAAAAATATTAAACTGTAATGAAAGATGATACATCTGAATATATGTACATATTACATACTGTACACAGACCAGCAGAATCAATACAAAAGCACTCTGCAACCACCTTGTAAATACATATAAACAGAGATATGTTCTCTGTAAAGCATACCAGTTTGCATGAATTGAAACTGATTTCCTCACTTCGTTATGTTAATATCAGTGTTTCCTGACCTAAGCATTTAAGCTCACAAGTAGTACATCTTAACAGGCATGCCCCTAATGACAGCCCATGAGTTTCATGGAAATACAATACTCTCCCTCCCCAGGTCCCTATAGGTTTGCAGGAGGGAGCAACATTGAAGCAGCAATGTCTGGAATATTAATGGAGAATGTTCCCTCCGGTCCTTGGGAGTGAAACCTTGGCTCGGACACCCTTTAGCCTCTTACAGAGATTTTGTTCTCCACCGCTGCCAGCATCGCACAGAAGCGTGAGTTTTCATTCGCCAAGAGCTTGGACGGCTCGTCAAATTCCACCAACTGGGTCCAAAAAAAAAGAAAAGGAGAGAAAAGAAAAAGGCTGTGAGTCGGTAAATAGAAGAACAACAAAAAAGGGCTTCTTTCATCAAATACGTTTGAAGGAACCGTGGAGCATTGGATTACGTCCCACCAGGGTCTTGGGGCAAAAATGCCACCAAAGTGAACAAAAATGACATCCAAACTCAAGACAAGTAGGAGAAAATTGCCCCTGCACAAGTAAACTACATCTGTTATGCCTTCTCACATTGCATCATATCTTCTGTTCAGTTTTTGCAGCATTAAGCATTATAACCAATCATATGCATTTCTAATGAGCTTATCAACCCAATGGCCAATCAGAGTTATTCCGCTAATAATGCATGTTTTGTTCACTGCATAACCAACTTGAACACTTTTACTTCTAATGCTTAAAAAGCAATAGACAAATTCATAAACCGTTCTTCTGTTCCACCTTTGCAGCAGTGTTAATTTTTTTTTATTTAGTTTTGAATGCTTAACGGTCTTGGTCACATTTTAGTCATTATAGTCTTTCAAAGTTTTAGTCGACAAAGTCATTGCATTTTTGTCAATTTTTGTTTTTTAGTTATTACTTTTAGTCAATGGTTTTACCCAAACTGTAGTAACCAAAATTTATTTTGGTAGCTATTTTATATGTAGTTTTCAAATTAAAATAATCATGAATTCTTCTCTCTTTAGACCAAATCAATTAAGCTTATGACAAATATGAATCAAGGACTGAATTTGGAAAATCTTAAATATATTATGACAATTTTAATTTTGGGAGAACTATCCCTTTAACAGTAGAGAAAAAGGAGCAACTTATAAAAATATTATACATTTATATACATTTTTTTTTTTTTAAGAAGCACAATAATACAAATATAATAGATACAAATTAAACTCATTTTTCAGATACTGTAGGTTTTACTTAACATGTATACATTTTTTTAACATCTTTTGTTGGGTAACATTAATGACAGATAGGTATTATCTAACGGCCCTTATCCGATTGCAATCCAATGACAGGGACACACATTTTTAAGGACAATAGCCTACAGGATGTATTTTGAATGTCTGGTAGTCCTCAGATAACATTATAGTCCAGTCTTGTCTAGTTAACGAAGACGCGGCATAAATTTTGTCATAATTTCGTCATCAGATATATTTTTTTAGCTCGTCAACGTCTCATCCTAGTCACAGAAAAAAAATTATTTTGTTAACGAAATTAACACTGCTTTGAAGTAAAGACGGCTTTTGGTGATGCTGATAAAACTTGATTGGTCTATATCGTATGTAAGTATTTGATGTGGGGCTGTGCAATTAATCGCATGCGACTGTCATGCGCATCTCATCAGTAAAGATGTGCATGACAATCGAAAGCGATTAATTGCACAGCCCTAATTGGATGGAAAGTAAGTATTTGACATTTAATACAAGTAAATATAGACACTGTCCCTACAATGATAAAAAAAACAAAAAAACAATACCCACAAAAATAAATACCAGGGGCAAATATTGCCCCTTAATGAAAAGGTTTTTTATCCAAACCAGTCTTTAGACCATTACACCATACCTGGCCCTGATTGAGCACCATGATACGGTCACAGTTGAGCACCGTGTGCAATCTGTGTGCAATGGTCAGCGTGGTGCAGTCCTGGAACGCATTACGAATCGTTTCCTGAATCAGATTGTCAGTTTCTGTGTCCATCGCCGCTGTGGCCTCGTCCAGAATCAAGATCTAAAAATCAGGAGGCAAACAAATCGGACGAGCCGGTTAAATGAGACACAGTCTGTTCTGCATGATCAGCAGATTCCAGTCAATGTTAACTCACCTTGCACTGTCTCAGAAGAACTCGGGCCACACACAGCAGCTGCCGCTCACCCACGGAGAAGTTCTCCCCGTTTTCCACCACCTCGGACTCCAGCTTTAAAGGCAGCTGAGACACCTGAACAACAGAGAGGAGATGCAAGACATCAATCACAAAGATTCAAAGCCGTGGGAAAACTGAAAGAAATGCTGATAAGATGAAGGGAAGAACAACAAAAGTCATGGGAGAGTGAGATTTCATACGTGACAAACTGAGAAGCTGCTATGTGAAAGTGGGCAACCTGTAAATGTTATACACGATGTGTGTCACTTGTGAAGGGTTTTCTGTAGCTTACACATTCTTTCATATGTGTCCTGTGCAGGGCATCCCAGATTTGCTCCTCTGAATACAGGCTAAAAGGATCCAAGTTGGATCTGTTCATAAAGAATACAAAACGATTGAGGATAGCAAAATAAAATAAACGGTGACATATACCCAAAAAATTCTTCATACAGCGCACTTCCAGTAAAACTGATACAAATTTGTGACCAAAAATGCTTCAGACACTTTGACCCGAGCATGTTTTCTTAAGTGTTTTTTTCTTTAATTGCTAATGCAACCCTTTTACATCACAGAATGAACAAAATGAAGCATTGCTTGGTAATCGGTATGATCTAATTGTGTACCGTACTCAAATTTAACAGCTGACAGCTATTCGACATAATTCAGAACATATCTTTCTATCAAAGTTATCTGACATTATCGAGATGAAGTTCTTGTCATTTTTTATTACCATTTTCGAAACTATAACGAATAAACTGTGATAATGTGAGAAATGTTGAAGGTGTCTGAATAACTTTTGGTTTGACTGTATGTGTGAAATGGTCTGTTGGATACAGCACAAGTCAGAGGAGGTCCCGCCTACCTGACAGTACCACTGAAAAGCACTGGCTCCTGTGGAATGATTGACAGTTTGCTGCGCAAATCAGCAAGGCCAATGTCGCAGATGTTGACACCATCAATCTTGATGGAGCCACCACACGGTTCAACCAGCCGGTACAGAACCACTCCCAGAGACGACTT